>NC_133134.1:163829094-163939094 GCF_048418815.1 Hemitrygon akajei
ACACTCACACACACAACACACACTCACACTCACGCACACGCACACTCACACACACACACACCACACCCACACACACACACGCACACGCACACTCAGCACACACACACACACACACTCACACTCACACACACACACTCACACACGCACACACATGCACACACATAATACTCCACACACTCACACCACTCACACACACTCACACACACTCACACACACACACACACACACACTCACACACGCACACACATGCACACTCACACACACACACTCACTCACACACACACACTCACACACACACTCACACATGCCACACACACGCACACACAACACGCACACTCACACACACACACACACACACACACACTCACACACGCACACACACGCACACACACACACACACACACACACACACACACTCACACACGCACACACACACACACACACACACACACTCACACCACACACACACACACTCACACACACACACGCGAAGTCACACCAGCGGTTACTTCAGTAGGAATCTGAGGAGATTTGAGATGTCATCAAACACTAGCAAATTCGCACAGCTTTCAATGATTCAGTGGCTCAGTTTATTGTCAGAGGAAGTCACCACCTGAAATCCTTACTCTCCACGGGCATCCACGAAACAGAGTGAGAAAAAAAACCAAAAAATGAATGACAGAAAAATGTTAGAACCCCAAAGCGCCCCTTCCCCTTCCCATGCACAAGCTGCAGCAAAGTATCAACCCTCCCCCTCCCATTCCCCCCACGTGATCCACCAGAAAATGTCAGCCCCCCCCCCAACCACCACCCACCAAACATTAACAAGCCCCCAGAGACCGTGATCAATACTACTGTCCATCCCAACACCTCAACCTCTCTCTCGGTAATGAAGGAGAAAGGGATATCACTCCTGTCACAGTGAGACGGGAGGCCTACAGCTCACTCTCTTGATGTTACAGTCTGCACCATTGTTTACTTTGAGCACCCCCCCCCCAGCTTGAGAATCTGCAGATTCCCTCTCACCGTCGAGAGAGAGAGAGGGGGGGAGGGGTGAAGAGAGAGGGGGGGAAGAGAGAGAGTGAGAGGGGGGAGAGAGAGAGAGAGGGGGGAGAGAGAGAGAGGGGAGAGAGGGGAGAGAGAGGGAGAGAGAGAGGGAGAGAGAGGGAGGGAGAGAGAGAGGGGGAGAGAGAGGGGGAGAGAGAGGGGGAGAGAGAGGAGAGAGAGAGGGGGAGAGAGGGAGGGGGAGAGAGGGGAGAGAGAGAGGGGAGAGAGAGAGGGTGAGAGAGGGAGGGAGAGAGCAGGGGGAGAGAGAGGGGGAGAGAGAGGAGAGAGAGGGGGGGAGAGAGGGGGGAGAGAGGGGGGAGAGAGAGGGGGAAGAGAGGGGGAGAGAGAGGGGGAGGGAGGGGAGAGAGAGGGGAGAGATTGAGAGGGGGGAGAGAGAGGGGAGAGAGAGGGGAGAGAGAGGTGGGGAGAGAGAGAGAGGGGGGGGGGGGGAGAGAGAGAGGGGGGAGAGGAGGGGGGGAGAGAGGGGAGAGAGAGAGGGGAGAGAGGGGGGGGAGAGAGGGGAAGAGAGAGGGGGAAGAGAGAGGGGGGGAAGAGAGAGAGTGAGGGGGAGAGAGAGGGGGAGGAGAGAGAGGTTGAGAGAGGGGGGGAGAGCGCGGGGGGGGAGAGAGGGGGGGAGAGAGAGGGGGGAGGAGAGGGGGGAGAGAGAGGGGGTCGAGAGCGGGGGGTTGAGGGAGAGGGGGAGGAGGGGAAGAGAGAGAGTCGGGGGAGAGATGCCGAGGGGGAGAGAGAGACAGTGAGGGGGGAGAGAGAGGGGAGAGAGAGAGGGGTGAGAGAGAGAGAGAGGAGAGGAGAGAGAGAGAGAGAGAGAGAGAGAGAGAGAGAGGAGAGAGAGAGAGAGCGAGAGAGAGAGAGATTGCATCACTGTCTGGCATGGAGGCACTAGACCAATAAAGGTGACAAAGGCTTGTAAACCTCAGTTAATTCCATCATGGACACAAACCCATACCATCGAAGACTTCTTCAGAGGTGGTGCCTCAGCAAGGCAGTGTCCACCAAGGACCCTCACAGTTTGGGACTCGTTCTTCTCTCATTTACTACCATCAGGAGGAAATACAAGAAGCTGAAGACAAACACTCAGGGTTTTAGGAATGTCTTCTTCACTTCTGCCCTCAAATTTCTGCATGATCCATTAACTCATGAACACTACTTTTGCCTTTTTAAAAATACAACTTACAGTAATTTTTATGTCTTACACTGTGATTGGTTGTCCTGCTGCATCCAAGGGTAACAGTTTGAAACCTGTGCTGTGAAAAAAGTGGGGGCAGTTCCACTCTGCGTCCAGTGGCCAGAGGAGTCGTTACAGCTGGGACTTTCTTTGGTTGCAGTGGATGACCATGACCATGCCCTTCACTCTCCGGAGCTGGCTTCCTGACTGTTGGATCTCCTGTTCATTTCTTCCACCAAGTTGGGCTGGAGCTGATCTCGCATGCCAGGACAAGCATACCCCTATTGTTGGATTGGACCTTGTGATTGTTACTTGTAGTCAACTTTCTTATCCTTATTTGTATTTTTATGTAATTACCTATGCATATAAAACTGTTCAGTGTGTTTTCTAAATGTTACAGTTCCTCTGGGTTATTCTGGAAGCTTCTTGGTTTCAGAGACATTATTTGAATCTGGGCTATCTGATTGGCTAAATCTTATCAATGGAAATTCAATGCAGATTAGCAATCTGGTATAAGATCACTTTGACTCTTTGTTTATTCTCCATCTCCCCTCTCCTCTCACCCCCTATCCCCTCTCCTCTATCCCCCTCTCTCCCCCTATTCCCCTCCCCTCCTCTCCCCTCTCCCCCTCCCCTCTCTCTCCCCTCTTCCCTCTCTCCCCCTCTCTCCCCTCTCTCCTCTCCCCCTCCCTCCCTCTCTCCGCCCACTCTCCCTCTCACCCTCATGTTTCGTTTTCCTGTCTTTGTCTTGTTCGTTTTTGTAACACCTAGTTGCTTAGTAACTGATTGCCAGTAACAAGTTTTATGCCACAGTCTTGACTTTGAAGAACCTCGGATCAAAACCATCAACGTCCAACACCGACCGGGGTGTGAGGCCTGTCAGCCGCCCTCATCTGTGGCTCCACGTAGATGTTTATGCTGCAGTGCTTACCCCAATTCAGCAAGCTGGCTAAAGATTGTAATGTTCTGCTGCCACAGAACAACAAACTTCATGACATATATCAGTGATTCTGACTCTTATCAGTAAAACAGAGTGAGAAAAGCGAATAGTTGTGGTGGAGAGAGAGAGATTGGTGAATGAAGGGAGAGCATTTCAATGAAAGGATTTTGACAGTGACATTCAAGAATGGTAATTAATTTGAATGTGACATAGCTTGGGAAGCCTTTTCAATATTGTCGTGACCTTTCAATTCAGTCTACACATCCATCTGTTTTATTGATAAGTGGGTTTAGGTAATCTCACCACCTGCAGGTAAGTGTGGCTATGTGGCAGCATCTTAACTAGACCTGCCTTTAGAATCTGCCTGTGACTGGATCAGTGTGTCAGGAACAGACCTATTCCCTACCCCCCCTGATTCCTTTAGTAACCAAAACTCTGTCAACTTGCAGGCAGTGACTAGTGGGGTACCGCAAGGCTCAGTGCTGGGGACCCCAGTTGTTTACAATATATATTAATGATTTAGACGAGAGAATTAAAATGCAGCATCTCCAAGTTTGCGGATGACACAAAGCTGGGCGGCGGGTGTTAGCTGTGAGGAGGATGCCTAAGAGGATGCAGGGTGATTTGGATAGGTTAGGTGAGTGGGCAAATTCATGGCAGATGCAATTTAATGTGGATAAATGTGAGGTTATCCATTTTGGTTGCAAGAACAGGAAAACAGATTATTATCTGAATGGTGGCTGATTAGGGAAAGGGGAGGTGCAAACGAGACCTGGGTGTCATTGTACACCAGTCATTGAAAGTGGGGCATGCAGGTACAGCAGGCGGTGAAAAAGGCAAATGCTATGTTGGCATTCATAGCAAAAGGATTTGAGTACAGGAGCAGGGAGGTTCTACTGCAGTTGTACAAGGCCTTGGTGAGACTGCACCAAGAATATTGTGTGCAGTTTTGGTCTCCTAATCTGAGGAAAGACATTCTTGCCATAGAAGGAGTACAGAGAAGGTTCACCAGATTGATTCCTGGGATGGCAGGACTTTCATATGAAGAAAGACTGGATCGACTGGGGCTTATACTCACTGGAATTTAGAAGATTGAGGGGGGGATCTTACTGAAACGTATAAAATTCTAAAGGGATTGGACAGGCTAGATGCAGGAAGATTGTTCCCTATGTTGGGGAAGTCCAGAACGAGGGGTCACAGTTTAAGGATAAAGGGGGAAGCCTTTTAGGACCGAGATGAGGAAAAACTTCTTCACACAGAGAGATAGATAGATAGATAGATAGATAGATAGATACTTTATTCATCCCCATGGGGAAATCAACTTTTTTTCCAATGTCCCATACACTTATTGTAGCAAAACTAATTACATACAATACTTAACTCAGTAAAAAATATGATATGCATCTAAAATCACCCTATCAAAAAGCATTAATAATAGCTTTTTAAAAAGTTCTTAAGTAGTTTACTTAAATACATTGAGCCCTAACCCCGGCACTTTAAACATATCTTACTCCTGGCGGTTGAATTGTAAAGCCGAATGGCATTGGGAAGTATTGATCTCTTCATCCTGTCTGAGGAGCATTGCATCGATAGTAACCTGTCGCTGAAACTGCTTCTCTGTCTCTGGATGGTGCTATGCAGAGGATGTTCAGGGTTTTCCATAATTGACCGTAGCCTACTCAGCGCCCTTCGCTCTGCTACCGATGTTATACTCTCCAGTACTTTGCCCACGACAGAGCCCGCCTTCCTTACCAGCTTATTAAGACGTGAGGCGTCCCTCACGTGAGTGGTGAATCTGTGGAATTCTCTGCCACAGGAAATAGTTGAGGCCGGTTCATTGGCTATATTTAAGAGGAAGTTATATATGGCCCCTTGTGGCTAAAGGGATCAGGGGTATGGAGAGAAAGCAGGTACAGGGTTCTGAGTTGGGATGATCAGCCATGATCATACTGAATGGTGGTGCAGGCTCGAAGGGCCGAATGGCCTACTCCTGCACTTATTTTCTTATGTTTCTATGTTTCTGTCTCAAATATACTCAGTGACTCAAACTCCACAGCTCTCTTGGGAAGAGCCTCCTACAACTGCCAAATATTGAGTGCCTTTAGTAACACTCACAATACGCTGGAGGAACGAAACAGGGTCGAACAGCATCTATGGAGAGGAACTAGCAGTCAATGTTTTGGCAGAGACCCCCACGTTAATTCTGGAGAGGACTAGAGAAGAAGCCAGGATAAGAAGGTGGGGGAGGGGGGAAAAGTGCAAGTAGGCCGATGATAGGTGAGACCAGGTGAGGGAGAATTTGGGCAGGGAAGCGATGATGAAGTGAGAAGCCGAAAGGTGATAGGTGGAAGAGATAAAGGGCTAAAGAAGAAGAAATTTGATAGGAGAGGTCAGTGGACCATGGGAGAAAGGGAAAGAAAAGGGAACCAGAGGGAGGTGTTGTTGTACTGGTGAGGGAGAAGAGAAGGGGGAAATGGGGAAAGAGAGAAGGGAGGGAGGGGGTAGGAATGACCAGAATTCGGAGAAATCAATGTGCCATGCCACCAGGTTGGAGACTACCCACGCAGAATAGAAGCTGTTGCTCCTCAAACCTGAGTTTAGCTTCATCATGGCGGTGGAGGAGACCGTGGATAGATGTGTCAGAATAGAAACAGGAAGCTGGGCAGATCCTGACTTCTGAGATGGACAGAGGGTACTTGGGAAGAGAATACTTTATAACAAGAAATTGCTTCTCAGTCTCTTTTGAGAGCAACCTCTTGTCCTAGTCATCCCAGCCAGGGGAAACACTGACCCTTCTGTTATTCTTATCACTTCTAGGAGAAGCTGTGAGATTACTCCCATTTGTCTAAACTCTAGAGATGGAGGCTCAGATGGCTTAATCTCTCTCCACAGTAAATCTCTACAGGTGATGAGAAGGCGGCGATGGAAGGCAAGTGGGAAGATTACTATGGACCAGAAAAAATTTTCAAAGTTCAAAGTAAATTTTATTATCAAAGTACATATACAGTATGTCACCAATATAGAACCCTGAGATTCATTTTCCTGCGGGCATACTCAGCAAATCTACAGAATAATAACTATAACAGGATCAGTGAAAGATCAACCAGAGTGCAGAAGACAACAAACTGTGCAAATGCAAATAGAAATAAATAGCAATAAATAACGAGAATAAGAGATAATGAGATAACGAGTCTTTTAAGTGAGATCATTGGTGGTAGGAACATCTCAATGGATGGGTAAATGAATGAAGTTAAGTGCTTCGTTCGAGAGCCTGATGGTCGAGGGGTAGTAACTGTTCTTGACTCTGGTGGTGCGAGTCCTGAGGCTCTTGTACCTTCAACCTGATGGCAGCAGCGAGAAGAGAGCATGACCTGGGTGATGGGGATCCTTGATGATCCCCATCAAAGTTAGATATGGCCCTTGTGGCTAAAGGGATCGGGGGTATGGAGAGAAAGCAGGTACAGGGTTCTGAGTTGGATGATCAGCCATGATCATACTGAATGGCGGTGCAGGCTCGAAGGGCTGAATGGCCTACTCCTGCACCTATTTTCTATATTTCTATGTTTCTATGATGGATGGTGCTTTCCTATGACAGTGTTTCATGTAGATGTTCTCAGTAGTTGGGAGGGCTTTACTCACGATGGACACTTCTTGTTGGATTTTCCATTCAAAGCCACTGGTGTTTCAGTACCAGGCCATAGTGCAACCAGTCAATACACTGTGAGGACCGGGCAAGCTTTTGTCTCGTTTTCCCTTCTGCTACTCCTATCAAGCCAATCAGTTTCCATGAGCTTGTTTTCACTTTCCTGAACTCTAGAGAAAGAGGCTAAAATGAGTTGATCTCTCTCCATTGTAATCCCAAGGGGTGGTGAGAAACACCCAGACTGCTGTGGAAAACAAGTGGGAGATTACTGGTAAACTGATAGATTTATAAATCTTTGATGGCCATGGATGAAATGCCAAACGACAGGTGAACAGTATCTTTGTTTACAGTGGGGAGGGGGCAGGGATAAGTCAAGTAACTAATGTTAGTGGTGGGAAAGTCATTGGGAAGAAATTAAGGGACTGGATTAATCTACACTGGAACTGGTAGCAATTACTGGCGTGGCATTGTTAGAGGGAGATTTGGTCCGACCAGCTTTTCAAAGGCACTGTGCCTTGAGAAACAGGATCAGAATCAGGTTTTATTATGACCCTTTTAGCACCAGGTTGAGCCCCTTAATGACACCGGATTGTCGGAATCACAATGTTTCCAGCATTCTGAATGGAAGACATCGGTCATTCTGACTCACCCCTGAAACACTACATCACCTAGCAACGTGGCTATGCTCAGCTAATCTCTAAACCTAGCACTGGTATGTGAGCCTCACTCATTCTCTTTTCTTCCAATTAACCTTGATTACACTTTTTATTAAAAAAAAAGGAGGAAATGATGAAATGCAAAACGGTTAGCAGCAGGGATTAAGTCAGAGCAGACAGTGTGCTGCAAGTCACTGAAAAAATATGTTGCTGACAAGAGTTGCGGGTGGGAATGAAGCAGTGAGTTGTAGCATCATTTCCGTAGCATGGCAGGGACTGTGACACACTGAGTTTTATCATCGGAACTGAAATAAAAATAATATCTTCATACAACCCACACAATCAATTCCTTCAAACAAAACTTGAAAATGACTCTAGGAATCAGTTATTTACCCCAAGCAATACGGGTTATTCAACACCGCCACTAACCCACCCCCATCCACCACTACTTTGTTTTGTCCTGTCAATCACCTTATGTATAGACATTCCTCTGCCTGGCATCAATTTATGGACATACAGTCAATCTATGCATATACGTTATCTTATGCATTTATATTTATTGTGTTCTTTTTTTTAAGGTTGTATAATTTATATATTCATCGATATTAAATGCATTTTGAATCTCCTTTGAACCTTTATCTTCATGCTGGTATTTATATACTTATGCACATTTTATTCCATGTCTGCACTTGCCATTTTATTTTTTCCTGATTTTTACTTCTTTATAATTGTTGAACGTTGCTCTTTGTCGCATGTCACACCCCTGACCAACACACCACAACAAATTGCTAAAACATGTACATGTACATGGTGAATAAAGTTGTCTTTGTGTGGACTGAGATGGAGATAGTGTAATTATACCACAAGGCCTGTCATATCTTGTGGGTTTGTATCTTGTACCTTTGCTTATTTTGTTATAACAAGCTCATTTGCCAAGTCAGGCCCTTTAAAGATTTAAAGATGAGCTTTATTGTCACATGTACATTGAAGTGTACTGTGAAATGCATAAAATTTGGCAAGGTCTGCAGATGCTGGAAATCCAGAGCAACACACACAAGATGCTGGAGGAACTCAGTAGGTCAGGCAACGTTATGGAGATGAATAATCTGTCGATATTTTGGGCTGAGGCCCTTCATCAGGACTGGAATGGAAAGGGGGAAGGTGCCGGTATAAAAAGGTGGGGGGGGGGGGATGGGAAGGGGGATAGCTGGAAGGTGATGGGTGAAACCAGGTGGGTGGGAAAGGGAAAGGGCTGGAGAGGAAGGAATCTGATAGGAGAGGAGAGTGGACCATAGGAGAAAGGGAAGGAGGAAGAGACCCAGAGAGAAGTGATGGGCAGGTGAAAAGAGGTAAGAGGCCAGAGTGGGAAACAGAAAAAGAGGGGGAATTTTTTTAACTGGAAGGAGAAATCAATATTCATGCTATCAGACTGGAGACTACGCAGACGGAATATGAAGTGTTGCTCCTCCACCATGAGGAGGCCTCGGTCAGCCATGTCGGAATGGGAGTGGGAATTGGAATTAAAGTGTTCGGCCACCAGAAATTTCTGCTTTTGGCGGATGGAGCGGAGGTGCTCAATAAGCTGAAATGTATTGTTTGCCTCCTATAACCGACACAGTCTAAGGATGTGCTGGGGGGGGGGGGGTAGGAGTGGGGGCACCCCTTTAGTGTTACCGTGCTTCCGGTGCCAACATATCAAGCCCACAGCTTACTGTCCATTTTAAACTCATCCGCATTTGGATGTGGGAGGAAAGCGGAGCACCCAGACCAGACCGACGCGGTCACAGGGAGAACGCAGAAACGCCGTTTGTCGGTGTTTTGGGCATCAGATGTCCAACCCTGGCAACACGACAAACGTCGACTGTGTAGGTGTCAGTCACAGTGAAGGAAACAAGCTGAGATTTTCAGGGCAAGTTTTTGCCACAGGGAGTTTGGTGTGCATGGAATGTATGGCCTGGATGATGATGGAGGCAAGTACAGTGGGGGCATTCAGGACACTCTTTGCTAGGCACGTGAATGTAAAGGAAACGGAAAGATATGCACATTTATTTACTGAGATACAGCATGAAGTAGGCCTTGCCGGCCCTTTGAGCCACGCTACCCAGTAATCCACCAATTTAATCCTAGCCTAATCACAGGACAATTTACAATGACCAATTAACTTACCAACTGGTACATCTTTGTATTGTGATAGGAAACCGGAGCACCCGGAGGAAACCCATGCAGTCACAGGGAGAACATACAAGTTTCTCACAGACAACGAGGGAATTCTATGTTATATGGGTGAGGAAGACGAAATCTGCTGAATCTTGAAATGGATTTACATTTATACAGCACCTGTGGCCAATTCACTGCAGAGCCAATGATTAAATCTGTGATTGGAGGGCCCTGGGTTGTTACCTAGAGTTTGACGAAGCCTGGAGATAGGGCTCGAAGGTCGAAGCCCTGGATCAGCTTGTCTGGATATCAGAGGCCGATGTTTATGAGTTTGGGCCAGGGACTGGAGACAAATCTAGGAGTCTGGGGCCCAGGTCCAGAGGCCTGGAGCCAGCCTGTCCTGAGGTTGGAGGCGGGCCTGTGTGTGTGAGTGTGTGGGAATGGGCTTGTTTTGCTGTTGTTGTTGTTAGTGTTGTTCTGTTGGCCTTCCCCAGCACATCATTAAACGATGCATTTCACTGTACACTCAGTGGCCACTTTATTAGGTACACCAATTGGCCTGCTCGTTAATGCAAATATCTAATTAGGAAATCATGGTGGTAGCAACTCAGTGCAAAAGTGTGCGGACATGGTCAAGAGGTTCAGTTGTTGTTCAGACCAAACATCAGAATGGGGAAGAAATGTGATCAAAGTGACTTTAATTGTGGAATGATTGTTGGTGCCAGACAGGGTGGTTTGAGTATCTCAGAAACTGCTGATCTCCAGGGACTTTCATGCACAACAGTCTCTAGGGTTTACAGAGAAGGGTGTGAAAAACAGAAAAACATCCAGTGAGAGGCAGTTCTGTGGGTAAAAATGCCTTGTTAATAAGAGAGGTCAGAGGTGAATGGCCTGACAGGTTCAAGCTGACAAGAAGGCGAGAATAACTCAAATAACCATGTGTTACAAGAGTGGAGTGCAGAAGCGCACACAACACATCAAACCTTGAAGTGGACGGGCTACAGCAGCAGGAGACCATGAACATACACTCAGTGGCCATTTTATTAAGTACAGGAGGAACAGGATTTATTAGGTGCAAGAGGTATCTAATAATGTGCCACTGAGTGTATGTTTTAATGAACTTGTGATAAATAAACCTGAGAGTGAGCTCTACGATTCTGTCCTTTTTCTTTAAATTATTCCTTCACAAGATGTGGGTGTTGCTGATAATGCTGGCATCTATTATCCATTGACTGTCACCTTCTGAACCAAGTCACGAGCTCAGACTTACTGAGCACAGATTGAATATCTAAGCACCAGAGGTCGGAATTGAATGTGTGCACAGCTTCACTCACCACAACACT
The DNA here is from genome assembly GCF_048418815.1 of Hemitrygon akajei. Lineage (NCBI taxonomy): Eukaryota > Metazoa > Chordata > Chondrichthyes > Myliobatiformes > Dasyatidae > Hemitrygon > Hemitrygon akajei. The sequence goes on from NC_133134.1 coordinate 163,840,067, forward strand.
GAACTGGTCATTGAACATAACATACGGACTCAAAATCCGAACCAGGACCAGGATCAGGATCAGGATTAGGATCAGAATCAGAATCCAAAACCAGAATCAGGACCAGGATCAGGACCAGGATCAGGATCGGAATCCGAACCAGAATCAGGATCAGGATCAGGATCAGAATCAGAATCAGAATCCAAAACCAGAATCAGGATCAGGATCAGAATCAGAATCCAAAACCAGAATCAGGACCAGGACCAGGATCAGGATCGGAATCCGAACCAGAATCAGGATCAGAATCAGAATCAGAATCCAAAACCAGAATCAGGATCAGGATCAAGATCAGAATCAGAATCCAAAACCAGAATCAGGACCAGGATCAGGATCGGAATCCGAACCAGAATCAGGATCAGGATCAGGATCAGAATCAGAATCAGAATCTAAAACCAGAATCAGGATCAGGATCAGGATCAGAATCAGAATCCAAAACCAGGATCAGGATCAGGATCAGAATCAGAATCCAAAACCAGAACCAGAATCAGGATCAGGATCAGAATCAGAATCCAAAACCAGAATCAGGACCAGGATCAGGATTGGAATCTGAACCAGAATCAGGATCAGGATCAGGATCAGGATCAGAATCAGAATCCAAAAAAGGAGATCAGGATCAGGATCAGAATCAGAATCAGAATCAGAATCCAAAACCAGGACCAGGATCAGGATCAGGATTAGGATCAGAATCAGAATCCAAAACCAGAATCAGGACCAGGATCAGGACCAGGATCAGGATCGGAATCCGAACCAGAATCAGGATCAGCATCAGGATCAGAATCAGAATCAGAATCCAAAACCAGAATCAGGATCAGGATCAGAATCAGAATCCAAAACCAGAATCAGGACCAGGACCAGGATCAGGATCGGAATCCGAACCAGAATCAGGATCAGGATCAGGATCAGAATCAGAATCAGAATCCAAAACCAGAATCAGGACCAGGATCAGGATTGGAATCTGAACCAGAATCAGGATCAGGATCAGGATCAGGATCAGAATCAGAATCCAAAACCGGGATCAGGATCAGGATCAGAATCAGAATCAGAATCCAAAACCAGAATCAGGATCAGGATCAGGATCAGAATCAGAATCCAAAACCAGGATCAGGATCAGGATCAGAATCAGAATCCAAAACCAGAATCAGGATCAGGATCAGAATCAGAATCCAAAACCAGAATCAGGACCAGGATCAGGATCGGAATCCGAACCAGAATCAGGATCAGGATCAGGATCAAAATCAGAATCAGAATCCAAAACCAGAATCAGGATCAGGATCAGGATCAGAATCAGAATCCAAAACCGGGATCAGGATCAGGATCAGAATCAGAATCAGAATCCAAAACCAGAATCAGGATCAGGATCAGGATCAGAATCAGAATCAGAATCCAAAACCAGGATCAGGATCAGAATCAGAATCCAAAACCAGAATCAGGATCAGAATCAGAATCCAAAACCAGAATCAGGATCAGGATCAGGATCAGGATCAGAATCAGAATCAGAATCAGAATCCAAAACCAGAATCAGGATCAGGATCAGGATCAGGATCAGAATCAGAATCCAAAACCAGAATCAGGATCAGGATCAGGATCAAGATCAGAATCAGAATCCAAAACCAGAATCAGGATCAGCATCAGGATCAGGATCAGAATCAGAATTCAAAACCAGAATCAGAATCAGGACCAGGATCAGGATCAGGATCAGAATCAGAATCCAAAACCAGAATCAGGATCAGAATCAGAATCAGAATCCAAAACCAGAATCAGGATCAGGATCAGGATCAGGATCAGAATCAGAATCCAAAACCAGAATCAGGATCAGGATCAGGATCAAGATCAGAATCAGAATCAGAATTCAAAACCAGAATCAGAATCAGGACCAGGATCAGGATCAGGATCAGGATCAGAATCAGAATCCAAACCTATCACCAAGACCAAGGAGATGGTGGTGGACTTTAGGAGATCTAGGCCTCATATGGAGCCAGTGATCATTAATGGAGAATGTGTGGAGCAGGTTAAGACCTACAAGTATCTGGGAGTACAGTTAGACGAGAAGCTAGACTGGACTGCCAACACAGATGCCTTGTGCAGGAAGGCACAGAGTCGAATGTACTTCCTAAGAAGGTTGGCGTCATTCAATGTCTGTAGTGAGATGCTGAAGATGTTCTATAGGTCAGTTGTGGAGAGCGCCCTCTTCTTTGTGGTGGCGTGTTGGGGAGGAAGCATTAAGAAGAGGGACGCCTCACGTCTTAATAAGCTGGTAAGGAAGGCGGGCTCTGTCGTGGGCAAAGTACTGGAGAGTTTAACATCGGTAGCTGAGCGAAGGGCGCTGAGTAGGCTACGGTCAATTATGGATAACTCTGAACATCCTCTACATAGCACCATCCAGAGACAGAGAAGCAGTTTCAGCGACAGGTTACTATCGATGCAATGCTCCTCAGACAGGATGAAGAGGTCAATACTCCCCAATGCCATTAGGCTTTACAATTCTACCGCCAGGACTTAAGAACTTTTTAAAGCTATTATTAATGCTTTTTGAGATGGTGATTTAGATGCATATCATATTTTTTACTGAGTTAAGTATTGTATGTAATTAGTTTTGCTACAACAAGTGTATGGGACATTGGAAAAAAGTTGAATTTCCCCATGGGGATGAATAAAGTATCTATCTATCTATCTATCTATCTATCTATCTATCTATCTAAACCCAGAATCAGGATCAGAATCAGAATCAGAATCCAAAACCAGAATCAGGATCAGGATCAGGATCAGGATCAGAATCAGAATCCAAAACCAGAATCAGGATCAGGATCAGGATCAGGATCAGAATCAGAATCCAAAACCAGAATCAGGATCAGCATCAGGATCAGGATCAGAATCAGAATTCAAAACCAGAATCAGAATCAGGACCAGGATCAGGATCAGGATCAGAATCAGAATCCAAAACCAGAATCAGGATCAGGATCAGGATCAAGATCAGAATCAGAATCCAAAACCAGAATCAGGATCAGCATCAGGATCAGGATCAGAATCAGAATTCAAAACCAGAATCAGAATCAGGACCAGGATCAGAATCCAAAACCAGAATCAGGATCAGAATCAGAATCAGAATCCAAAACCAGAATCAGGATCAGCATCAGGATCAGGATCAGAATCAGAATCCAAAACCAGAATCAGGATCAGCATCAGGATTAGCATCAGAATCAGGTTTATTATCACTTGCAGACAGTATGTTGTGAAATTGGTTGTTCTGTGGTAGTAATACAGTGTAATACATGATTTTAAAAACTATGAATTACAATAAGAAATGTATACAATAGGCAAGTCAGCTGCTTTGAACTACAATCTTAAAATGTGGAATTCAATACCTAAAACTATAGGAAATGCAGACTCAGTTCACACTTATAAACAGCAGATCAAAATCTATTTATATAACCTTGCTTTTAACTAAAACTTTTTGTATTTCATTTTCATGTATGAGCAGTGCTCTGTAAGTTGTATATATCCTCAGTGGTGGGGAGGCAAGAGCCCACTGTGGGGCTGGCTGAGTTTGGAACTCTCTTCGGCTTTTGTGATCCTGTGCAGTGGTCCGTCCAGAGCAGACGGCGATGCTGCCAGTCGGAATGCTCTGCACAGTAGATCTGCGAAAACTTGCTAGAGTCTTTAGAGTTATGGACTCTACAACTCATATTCTCAGTATAATTAATTGATTTTTATTACTTGGTTCCGTAAGGTTGTCAGAGCAGGGAGTAGTGGTGCAGAAAAGTTCACACAACCTATAAATGCTCCCAATGACGTGCGTCTCAAATAGCCTGTGACACCCAAGTCCAGCTCCTGGCCTGCACATGGGACTTAACTGCTAAGTCCAGCAGAACCGTTCCTACTGACAGGAGAAGGGGCAAAGGCAGGTTATTGGCGCCTTAAAGACAGTCGCTTTTTGCAGATGGCATGAAGAAATACAATAGAATCAATGAAAAGCTACACACTAAGATGGACAAGCAACTAACGTGCAAAAGAAGACAAACAGCAAATATAAAATAGCAAATAATAATAATTATAAATAGAGGGATAGATGGATCATCATCATCATCATGTGCTGTGTTGTATGATGTGAGAGATCATGGTCTTTCCATGACCATGATTGTTCTTGGCAAAGCTTCCTACAGAAGTGGTTTGCCATTGCCTTCTTCTGGGCCGTGTCTTTACAAGTGGGTGACCCCAGCCACTATCAATGCTCTTTGGAGATTGTCTTGCCTGGCGTCAGTGGTCACATAACCAGGACTTGTGATATGCACCGGCTGCTCGTACGACCATCCACCAGCTGCTCCCATGGCTTCACGTGACCCTGATCGGGGGGTGGGGGCTAAGCAGGACCTTGGGTGACCTTGCCCAAGTGTGACCTACAGGCTAGTGGAGGGCACATCCATTGATTGTGGAATCAGTTCCGAATTGAGGTGAATGAAGTTATCCATGCTGGTCCAGGACCCTGATGATTTCATTTACTGACCACGTTCTGGTGAAAAAGTTACCCCTCAGATTCCTACTAAATCCTTCCCCTTAAATCTCACCTTAAACCTGTGTCCTCTAGTTCTTGATCCCTCAGCCCTTGGGAAATGACTGAGAGTTTTCATCCTGTCTGTGCCCCTCATTATTCTATACAGCTCTATAAGACCATCCTTTATTCTCCTTTGCTCTAATGAACCCAGTCCTTGCCTACTCAGACTCTGCCTGTAACTCAGTCCCAGAGAAAGAGTGCATACAATATTGTGAAATTAATTGGGCCTATTTTAGCTCTTTGCGTCAGGCAATGAAATAAGAAAAAATGTCATTGTGACTCAGACCCTTTGAGATTCCATGTGAATGCAGTCAGAGCTGAATGTATATCATTACATCTTCTTCATGGCTGGGAACTGACAGCTCCTCAGACAAGGTTATAATCAAAATTCCAGGTTCAAATGTCATCTCAAAGCGTAGGTCACCATATACTACCCTCAGATTTATTTTCTTGCAGGCATTCACAGTAGGACAAAGAAGTACAACAGAATCGATGAAAAACTACACACCACTCAATGTGCAGAGACAGACAAAATGAGCATATATAAAAAATGATAAATCAATAAATAAATAATACTGTGAAGATGAGCTGTGGAGTCCTTCAAAGGGAGTACGTAGGTTGTGGAATCAGTTCAGTGTTCCCCATTTAATAAGATCTTGGCTGATTGGATCTTGACCTCAGTTTCATCTTCCTACCTAGTTCCCAAAGTTTTTACTCCCCTTTGAGGGCCGAAGGGCCTGTGCTGAGCTGCACTGTTCAATCAGCTGCTGAAATGACAGTGTTTGGGATCAAAAGGACGATTGCGTTGGACTCAGTCTGTGATGCTTAGGTACAACATCTCCGAGGGAGACTTGCCAGCTCTGAGCTCTGCTTGAGTCAGCATTAACACCCTTTAATGTTTAATGCAGAGGAACTTGCAAGTAGTGGTGACTCACCAAGGCCTACGATGTGAGACAGAGAATTAATTAAAACTCATACCCTGGTGGAGACAGCGTCTCATCATGTCTTCAGTTTAGAACATAGAACATTTATTTTTTTTTATTTATTGAGACACAGTACAGAATAGGCCCTTCCGACCTTTCGAGCCACGCTGCTCAGCAATCCCCCGATTTTAACCCTAGCCTAATCAAAGGATAATTTATAGTGACCAATTAACCTACCAACCAGTATGTCTTTGGACCATGGGAGGAAACTGGAGCACCCGGAGGAAACCCACTGAGTCATGCGGAGAACGTACAAACTTCTTATAGGCAGTGGCGGGAACATAGAGCAGTACAGTACAGTACAGGCCCTTCAGCCCCTCAGAGGAGAGTTTCAGCTTAGAGGACCAGGTAGAAAATTGGAGCTGAGGCCAAGATCCAATCAGCCAAGATCTTCTCTGTGGAGTAATCAGCCACAGACTATGGTGGAGGCCAAGTCTGCACATATATTTAAGGTGGAAATTGATGGTTTCCTGATTGGTCAGGGCATCAAAGGATAAGGTGAGAAGGTAAGTATATGGGGTTGAGTGAGATCTGGGATCATCCATGATGAAATAGCAGAACAGACTTGATGGGCTGAATGGCCTATTTCTGCTCCTACGTCTTATGTTTTATGGTTGTATAACATGCTGGAAAAGAACTATACATACACACACACACACACACACGCACACACACGCACACACACGCACACACACGCACACACACACACACACACACACACACATATAGTTAAATGACAATGAACTTGACATGACTCATTGGGCAGAATGGCCATTCTCCTGCTATCTCTAATGCTCTGAAGTTCTTAGCTGCCTTTAAAATGGAAACCTTCACACTGCGTTGTCACTTAATAATCTTTAAATTCCGCACCATCCTTCCCAAGTCTTTATTTTACATGCCTCGAGGTGTAGCAGTGATGGTGAATGAGAAACAAGCCTTGTGTGATCTAACATGCTATAAAATCTCAGTTCGGCAATGTGTTTAACTCCTACCCTGGTTATTTTTAGTTCCCATCAATACATTCTCTGTAACTGCGTGGTCTATTTTAGCACAGTTTTCATCCATTAATCAAAATGTTAATTTTAAGAAAAGCAATTTAATGGTTTTAAAAATAGAGACATGAAATGCAGTAGCTCTCCCTAAACTGAATAAACACCAGTAGGCAGATCGTTTATTTACACAAAGGTCCCCAGTCCATTCAGAACCACAAAGAAATCTGCGTGGTATGGTGACTCAGAGTTTTGAATTGCAGAAGCGTGGGCAGAAGATGTTGAGGATTCAGAGTGATTTTTGGTGCAGTTTTACTGTGTGTGAAGGTTCTTTATCTTTTAACTTTACTTAGAGAAATGGCATAGTAACAGGGCCTGGCCTTCAGGCCAAACGAGCCCTCGCTGACCAATTGCACCCATGGTGACCAATTAACCTACTGGCATTGACATACAGGTACTTTGATAATAAATTTTCTTTGCCTTTGAACTTTGAAAGGGTTGGGGAATCAAGAACTAGAGGGCAAAGGTTTAGGGTGAGAGTGGAGAGATGTAGTGGGAATTTCTGGGGTAACTTTTTCACCCAGAGTATTTGGAATGGTCAGTAAGGAGATGGTGGTGGACTTTAGGAGATCTAGGCCTCATATGGAGCCAGTGATCATTAATGGAGAATGTGTGGAGCAGGTTAAGACCTACAAGTATCTGGGAGTACAGTTAGACGAGAAGCTAGACTGGACTGCCAACACAGATGCCTTGTGCAGGAAGGCACAGAGTCGACTGTACTTCCTAAGAAGGTTGGCGTCATTCAATGTCTGTAGTGAGATGCTGAAGATGTTCTATAGGTCAGTTGTGGAGAGCGCCCTCTTCTTTGTGGTGGCGTGTTGGGGAGGAAGCATTAAGAAGAGGGACGCCTCACGTCTTAATAAGCTGGTAAGGAAGGCGGGCTCTGTCGTGGGCAAAGTACTGGAGAGTTTAACATTGGTAGCTGAGCGAAGGGCGCTGAGTAGGCTACGGTCAATTATGGATAACTCTGAACATCCTCTACATAGCACCATCCAGAGACAGAGAAGCAGTTTCAGCGACAGGTTACTATCGATACAATGCTCCTCAGACAGGATGAAGAGGTCAATACTCACCAATGCCATTAGGCTTTACAATTCTACCGCCAGGACTTAAGAACTTTTTAAAAGCTATTATTAATGCTTTTTGAGATAGTGATTTAGATGCATATCATATTTTTTACTGAGTTAAGTATTGTATGTAATTAGTTTTGCTACAACAAGTGTATGGGACATTGGAAAAAAAGTTGAATTTCCCCATGGGGATGAATAAAGTATCTATCTATCTATCTATCTATCTATCTATATGGAATGAACTTCCGGAGGAAGTGGTTGAGGCAAGTACAGTCCTTACTGCACAATACACCGCTGGCGTTTAGAGCAGCAACGGATGTCCTCCATCTCTGTCTGTGGAGAAGGATTCTTCACTGCAGCTTCCATAACAGTTGTTTTTTGACCAGTCAGGGTCATTAGTCCTGAGCTGAACCCCCAAACCTGGAGGACCACTCTTAGTCTGCCCTCTATCCTTTGACCTGTTTGGCATGGGTGACCCTACCAAGAGCCAAAGCACAAGGCCCTGACTCAGGCCAACATGGCCCTACAGGTCGCTGAGGCACACAAGCCTCTGAACCACAACGAGGTTGTGGTCCTCTGAGAGGATGCAGGTACAGTAACAGCATTTTAAAAGGTACTTGGACAGGAATATGGATGGGAAAGATTTAGCGAGATATGTGCCAAATGGGGGCAAGAGGACTAGGTTAGGTAGGTGAACAGGGCTAAAGGACCCGTTTCCGCGCTTGCAGACAGTGGCAGGAATTGAACCCGGGTTGCTGGTGCTGCGAAGCATTACACTAACTACTCTGCTACCGTGCTGCCCCTAGTGAAAGCTTCTGGCGCCCCAGAGAAACCTGCTTTTGGACAAGGAGAGGCTGGATTGGGGAAGGAAATTCCTCAATTATTGTAGCAGTGTACCATTCCAGGGAGGCGCGTGAGTGTCAGCAGTGCTATTGATATAAGACCATAAGACATAGGAGCAGAATTAGGCCATCTGGCCCATCGAGTCATTCCATCATGGCTCTTTTTTTATCTCCTCCTCAACCACAGTTCCCGGCCTTCTCCCCATAACCTTTGATGCCATGTCCAATCAAAAACCTATCAATCTCTGCCTTAAATACACCCGACGACCCGGCCTCCACAGCTGCATGTGGCAACAAATTCCACAAATTCAACACCCTTTGGCTAAAGAAGTATCTCTGTATCTCTGTTTTGAAAGGGCGCCCCTCTATCCTGAGGCTGTGCCCTCTTGTCTTAGACTCTCCCACCACGGGAAACATCCTTTCCACATCTACTCTGTCTAGGCCTTTCAACATTCGAAAGGTTTCAATGAGATCCCCCCTCGTCCTTCTGAATTCCAGTGAGTACAGACCCAGAGCCATCAAACGTTCCTCATATGATAACCCTTTCATTTTTGTATTCTTGTATTTAAGACCTCTTGAAATGAATACTAACATTCATCACCACCTTCCTCACCACTGACTCTTCTGCAAGTTAACCTTCAGGGTGTTCTGCACAAGGACTCCCAAGTCCCTCTGCATCTCAGATTCCTGGATTTTCTCCCTGTTTAGAAAATAGTCCGCACATTTATTTCTACCGCCAAAGTGCAAGACCATGCATTTTCTAACATTGTATTTCATTTGCCACTTTCTTGCCCATTCTGCTAATCTGTCTAAGTCCTTCCTCATCCTACCTGTTTCCTCGACACTACCTTCCCCTCCACCAATCTTCGTATCATCTGTAAACTTGGCAACAAAATCATCTATTCCATCATCCAAATCATTGACATAGAGCATAAAAAGAAGTGGTCCCAACACCGACCCCTGCAGAACACTAGTCACTGGCAGCCAACCAAACAAGGATCCTTTTATTCCCACATATATGAGAACAATAGATCTGTACAGAAAGCATTGACTACAAATGTAAAGAATGAAAAGACATTGACAAATTAATACTTGTAAATTATTTTTTGATATAGGTGAAGTTTATTTTGTTGAAGAAAAAGCTTTACTGTGTGCTGGGAACCTGCACTGCCTTGTTGCCGAGAGATTCGATTTGGCCTGCTATTCCAGCTTTGGGCTCACTCATTGTCCACACACACAGCAAGGATTTGAAAATGGTTCATTCAGCTCACTATTTTTTAACCAAAATAAATTTAATTTGTAATAAAATAAAATTCACAAGAATTAACTGTGGATAAACACAGGAGATTCTACAATGCTGGAATGCACCAGTGAGGGTAGAAACAGGACGATTTGGCAGATAAATGCGTGGCTGAGAAGCTGGTGCAGGGGACAGGGCTTCAGGTTCTTGGATCATTGGGATCTCTTCTGGGGGAGGTATGACCTGTTCAAAAGTGACGTGTTGCACCTGAACCCGAGGGGGACCAATATTCTCTCAAGCACATTTGTTAGAGCTGTTGGGGAGGGTTTAAATGAACTTGGCGGGGGGTGGGATCCAGAGTGAAGGGACTCAGGATAGAACAGATGGTAAAAAAGTAAAGATAGCGTGCAGTCAGATTGTCAGGAAGGGCAGACAGGTGATGGGACTTAGTTGCAGCCAACAGGCTGAGAATTAAATCATTAGGGATGCAGAGTCAGGACAGCAAATACAGTACTCAAGGTGTTGTATCTAAAAGCATGTAATATAAGAATTAAGGTGGATGATCTTGTTGCAATATTACAGATTGCCAGGTATGATGTGGCCATCACTGAATCGTGGTTGATAGATGGTTGTGGTTGGGAGCTGAATGTCCAAGGTTACACGTTATATCAGAGGGATAGGAAGGTAGGCAGAGGGGGTGGTGTGGCTCTATTGGTAAACAAAGACATCAAATCAGTAGAAAGATGTGAGATAAGATGGGAAGATGTTGAATCCTTGTGGGTTGAGTTAAGAAACTGCAAGGGTCAAAGGACCCTGATGGCAGTTATATACATGATGCACGATCAATAACTCTCGGAGACGGGAGGCGAACGATAGGCTTTTATTAGCTGCAAGAGACCTCGATTAGCAGCAAGAGACCACCACACAACATCCTGGAGACTGAGGGAGGAGTAGTGCCTCCAATCGCCTTTATACAGGGGTCTGTGGGAGGAGCCACAGGAGCAGTCAGCAGAGGGACGTGTCCAGACAGGTATATGTAGTTCACCACAATACAGGCCTCCCAACAGTGGCTGGGAGGTGGACCACAGGTTACAATAGGTAATAGAAAAGGCCAGTCAAAAGGGCAATGTTATGGTAGCCATGGGAGATTTTAACATGCAGGTCGATTGGGAAAATCATGTTGGTAATGGATCTCAAAAGAGTGAGTTTGTTGAATGCTTAAGAGTTAGCTTTTTACAGCAGTTTGTTGTTGAGCCTACTAGGGGATCAGCTATACTGGATTGGGTGTTATATAATGAATCAGAGACGATTAGGGAGCTTAAGGTAAAAGAACCCTTAGGAACCAGTGATCACAGTGTGACTGAGCTCAACTTGAAATTTGATACGGAGAAAGTAAAGTCTGATGTAGCAGTATTTCAGTGGAGTAAGGGAAAGTCCAGTGGTATGAGAGAGGAGTTGGCCAAAGTAAATTGGAAGGAGCTGCTGGCAGGGATGTCAGCAGAGCAGCAACGGTGTGTGTTTCTGGGAAAAATGAGGAAGGTGCAGGATAGATGTATTCCAAAAATGAAAAATACTCAAATGGTAAAATAGTACAACCGTGGCTGACGAGGGAAGTCAAAGCTTTTGTAAAAGCAAAAGAAAGGACATAGAACAAAGCAAAAATTAGTGGGAAGATAGAGGATTGGGTTGGTTTTAAAAACCTACAGAGAGCAACTAAAAAAATCATTACAAGGGAAAAGATGAAATATGAAAGCAAGCTAGCAAATAATATAGGTGGATAGCAAAAGTTTTTTCAAGTATGTTAAAAATAAAAGAGAAATGAGAGTGGATATAGGACTGCTCGAAAATGAGGCAGGAGAAATAATAACGAGGGACAAGGACAAATGAATATTTTGCATCAGTCTTCACTGTGGAAGGCACTAGCACTATGCCTGATATTGTAATGTGTGAAGGAGGAGAAGTGGACTCTGTTACTGTTACAAGAGGGAAGGTGCTCAAAAATCTGAAAGACCTAAAGGTACATGAGTCACTCGGACCAGAGGAACTGCACCCTGAAAGAGGTAGTGATGGATATTGTGTTAGAAATGATCTTTCAAAAATCATTGGACTCTGGCATGATGCCAAAGGATGGGAAAATTGCAAATGTCACTCCACTCTTTAAGAAAGGAGGAAGGCAGCAGAAAGGAAATTATAAATCAGTTAGCCTGACCTCAGTGGTTGGGAAGATGTTGGAGTCAATTGTTAAGGATGAGGTGATGGAGTACTTGGTGACACAGGACAAGATAGGACAAAGTCAGCATGGTTTACTTCAGGAAAAATCTAGTCTGACAAGCCTGTTGGAATTCTTCGAGGAGATTACAAGTAGGATAGATAAAGGGGATGTAGTGGATGTTGTATATTTGGACTTTCAGAAGGCCTTTGACAAGGTGCCACACATGAAGCTGCTTACCAAGTTAAGAGCCAATGCTATTATAGGGAAGTTACTGGCATGGTTAGAGCATTGGCTGATTGGCAGGAGGCAGCGAGTGGGAATAAAAGGATCCTTTTCTGATTGGCTGCCAGTGAGTAGTGGTGTTCCGCAGGGGTCGGTGTTGGGACCACTTCTTCTTATGCTGTATATAAATGTTTTAGATGATGGAATAGATGGCTTTGTTGCAAGTTTGCAGATGATACGAAGATCGGTGGAGGGGCAGGTAGTGTTGAGGAAACAGGTAGGATACAGAAGGACTTAGATTAGGAGAATGGGCAAGAAAGTGGCAAAAGAAATACAGTGTTGGAAAATGTATGGTCGTGCACTTTGGTAGTAGAAATAAATGTGCGGACTATTTTCTAAACAGGGAGAAAATCCAGGAATCTGAGATGCAGAGGGACTTCAGAGTCCTTGTGCAGAACACCCTGAAGGTTAACTTGCAGGTTGAGTCAGTGGTGAGGAAGGCAAATGCAATGTTAGCATTCATTTCAAGCGGTCTAGAATACAAGAGCAAGGATGTGATGCTGAGCCTTTACAAGGCACTGGTGAGGCCTCATCTTGAGTATTATGAAAAGTTTTGGGCCCCTCATCTTAGAAAAGATGTGCTGGCATTGGAGAGGAGGCTCACAAAGATGATTCCAGGAATGAAAGGGTTACTATACGAGAAACATTTGATGGCTCTGGGTCTGTACTTGCTGGAATTCAGAAGGATGAGGGAGGATTTCATTGAAACTTTTTGAATATTGAAAGGCCTAGACAGAGTAGATGTGGAAAGGAGTTTTCCCATGGTGGGAGAGTCTAGGACAAGGGGGGCCTCAGGATAGAGGGACGCCCTTCAAGACAGTGACGCGGAGAAATTTCTTTAGCCAAAAGGTGGTGAATTTGTGGAATTCGTTGCCATATGTAGCTGTGGAGGCCAGGTTGTTGGGTGTATTTAAGGCAGAGATTGATAGGTTCTTGATTGGACATGGCATCAAAGGTTCCAGGGAGAAGGCTAGGAACTGGGGTTGAGGAGGAAATAGAAAAAAAGATCAGCCATGTTGGAATGGTGCAGCAGACTCGATGGGCCAGATGGTCTAATTCTGCTCCTTTGTCTTATGGAAATCCAGAGCAACATACACAAAATGCTGGAGGACCTCAGCAAGCCAGGCTACATCCATGGAGAGGCATAAACAGCTGATGTTTTGATCCAAGACCTTGCATCAGAACTTTGAAGAAGACATTACACAGTTTATTGACCATTCGTCAATAAATGACCTTTTCATTCTTACATTCGTAGCAATGTTCTTTTCATCATCATTATCATCATCATGTGCCATGTTGTACGATTTGGACAATTATGGTCTTTCCATGGCTATGATTTTACTGTAGAAACTTTTCTACAAAAGTGGTTTGCCATTGCCTTCTTCTGGGCAGTGTCTTTACAAGACGGGTGACTCCAGCCATTATCAATACTCTTCAGAGATTGTCTGCCTGGTGTCAGTTGTCACATATCGACGACTTGTGATATGTACCAGCTGCTCATACGACCATCTACCACCTGCTCCCATGGTTTCATGTGACCCTGATCAGGGTGGAGGCTAATCAGGTGCTACACCTTGGCCAATGGTGACCTGCAAGGTAGTGGAGGGAAGGAACATCTTACACTTCCTTTGATAGAGACGTATCTCTTCCCTCACATCCAAAGAGTTCCTTTATATTCCATAAATTTAATTGGTACTCATGTTGCCTCCTGTGTTGGTATACTACTACAATAATTGAGGGGTTTCCTCACCAAACTCGGCCCCTCCCTCTCCAGCAGCAGAAGAACCCTACACTGTGGTCCTTCCCCACTGAGCCCTTGCGGTGGCTGCACGAAGCTTCAGTGCATCACTTAGCATGTCCTCCTACAGCCTGGAGTGTGCCACTTGGCAGCAGTCCTCTCAGGAGTGAAAGGGTTAATGCATGAGGAGTGTTTGATGACTCTGTGCCTGTACTCACTGGAGTTTAGAAGAATGGGGTGGGGGGGGGGAAGATCCCATGGAAACCCATCGAATATTGAAAAGCCCAAGACAGAGTGGATGTGGAGAGGATGTTCCCTATAGTGGGGGAGTCTAGGACCAGAGGACACAGATAGAGTGGATGTGGAGAGGATGTTCCCTATAGTGGGGGAGTCTAGGACCAGAGGACACAGATAGAGTGGATGTGGAGAGGATGTTTCCTATAGTGGGGGAGTCTAGGACCAGAGGACACAGATAGAGTGGATGTGGAGAGGATGTTCCCTATAGTGGGGGAGTCTAGGACCAGAGGACACAGATAGAGTGGATGTGGAGAGGATGTTCCCTATAGTGGGGGAGTCTAGGACCAGAGGCAGAGCCTCAGAAAGACGACACTTTAGAACAGAGATGAGGAGGAATTTCTTTAGCCAGAGGATGGTGAATCTGTGGAATTTACTGCCACAGATGATTGTGGAGACCAAGTCATTGGGTAAATCTGAAGCAGAGGTTGATGATTTCTCCATTAATAAGGGCAACAAAGGTTATGAGGAGAAGCAGGAGAATGGGGTTGAGAGGGGTAATAAATCAGTCGTGATGGAATGGTGGAGCATACTCGATTGGCTGAATGGCCTAATTCTTCTCCTACGTTTCAGAGTCTTATGGTCTTATGGGCTGGCAAACCAGCAAGTTTCGGGCAAACCAAAGCTCATCTTTCCATAGAAACATAGAACACTATGGCGCAGTACAGGCCCTTCAGCCCTCCATTTTGTGCCGACCCATATAATCCTTAAAAAAAAGTACTAAACCCACACTGCCCCATAACCCTCCATTTTTCTTTCATCCATGTGCCTGTCCAAGAGGCTCTTAAATACCCCTAATGTTTTAGCCTCCACCACCATCCCTGGCAAGTCATTCCAGGCACTCACAACCCTCTGTGTGAAAAAACTTACCCCTGATGTCTCCCCTAAACTTCCCTCCCTTAATTTTGTACATATGCCTTTTCACTGAGTTGATAATCTTCCAGCCGCACCTGATGCCCACTTCTCCGATTTCAGCCGGTAGACCAGGGAGTCCTCTGTCTCGCAGGTGATGGGGATCGTCGGTGACACCAGCCTTCGCACTTCTCACTCTGAGCTCACTTTCGCAATGGGGACATGAGCCCTGTGGAAGATACATCCCTGACTTTCGTTGTGAGGTCCACAATAGCGACAGAACCTTCTACACTGTAAGGGTCCACACTGGGGCTTGGGGAGGTGGGGTAACAGGAGGTGGGAGGGGCAGAGATAGTCCAGAATCAGCCCTTCCCTTAAAAAAGATAAAAGCACTTTTTCAGCCAGCTATCTTATCCCGAACTGTGCAGTCTGTCAAAGACACTGAGTGTTTCTGACAGGTGCAAAGTAGCGGAGCAGTTAGCGCAATGTTATTGCAGCTCAGGCTGTTCCAGAGCTCAGAGTGTAATGTGAGTGCCGTCTGTAAGGAGTTTGTATGCTCTCTCCGTGAACTGTGTGGGTTTCCTCTGGGTGCTCTGGTTTCCTCCCACAGTCCAAAGACGTGCCGGTTAGTAGGTTAATTGGTCATTGTAAATTGTCCCACGATTAAGCTAGGTGGCCTGGAAAAGTCTATTCCATGTTGCTTCTCTAAACAAGTGGACAAATAAATGAGTTCTTGGATTTGTCAAGTTGAGTTTATCAGTCGTCAGTCATTGTGGAGTAGGGATTTCCAACCTTGTTTATGCCATGAACCATTACCATTAAGCAAGGGGTTCATGTCCTTGAAGTAGCTGTAAAATGGGAAGTGGAAGATGTGGAGGAACTCAGGGAAGTTGCATTCACCAGGGCAAGTTGCTGGAACTGACCTCTGGGTCTTGCTGCACCCAGGGTTGAAGTGGCAGATGAAGTAGCTGGTCATCGCTTTCAGCTGTCGAAAAGTCCCTGGATCTGTGAGGAGTTACATTAGACAGGAAAATGGGAGTCAGAAAGGGACAAAAAAAGTCGAGCTTGTGAGTGGCATGGTAGCACAGCGATTAGCATAATGCTTAAATGTCTGGGTTCAATTCCTGTCGCTGCCTGTAAGGAGATTGTACGTTCTCCCCGTGACTGCGTGGGTTTCCTCCGGGTGCTCCGGTTTCCTCCCACAGTCCAAAGACGTGTGGGTTAGCAGGTTAATTGGTCATGTGGGTTTTGGACACCACGGTAGCGTAGCAGTTAGCCCGATACTGCTATAGCACAGGGAGTTCTGGAGTTTGAAGTTCAATTCCAGCACTGTTCTATATGGAACCTGTACGTCCTCTCTGCGGAGTGTGTGGTTTCCCCCGTGCTCCGGTTTCATCTCACAGTCCGAAGGCGAACTGGGTGGGTGAATTGGTCATTGTACATTGCCCTGTGAGTAGGTTAGGGTAAATCGGGGTTGTCAGCTTATTGTGGGGACGGTGTGTCTCAAGGGGCCAGAAGGGCCTATTCCACATTGTATCACGATAAGTTAATAAGTAGTTGTGCTGCGTGGGTTTGATTAGCCTGAAGAGCCTGTTGCTGGGCTGTGTCCCTAACTTTAAAAAAAGCAGACAGAATGCTGGAAACTGCAGGCCAGTTCTGTCACTAATCTGTCAGGAATACAGAGATTTTTTTTTAACCAAAGCAAATTAAACTCTGTGGAGGTGAGATAGTCGTCAGGTCACTAAATGGTTGAATAGTGCCTGTGCGGATGACTCCTGCCCCTAAATTTGGATTTTCCCTATCAAGGTCAAAGTTCAAAGAAAATTTCTTATCGAAGTACATACACGTCACCATAAGCACAACACGCTGGAGGAACTCAGCAGGTCGGGCAGCATCCGTGGAAACGAGCCGTCAACGTTTCCATGGATGCTGCCCGACCTGCTGAGTTCCTCCAGCATGTTGTGTGTGTTGCTTTGACCCCAGCATCCGCAGAGTATTTGGTGTTTACGTCACTATATACTGCCCTGAGACTTTTTCCCCGAGGGCATTCACAAATAAGTACAATAGAATCAACGAAAACCTGCACACAAAGAAATAGGCACTCAGGCATTACTTGCGTGACTGCCTGAGGTTACCAAACTGCACAGAAATTAACAATCTTAAAGAGAAAATGAAAGAAGGGTGGATATTTTACTCAAAAGAAGCAGCTTACATGACAAATCCAATCTTAACCATTAATTGGGTGTAAGTAGGATGCTAACAAGGACTGAAGAAGCTCCTTGGCTCTCTTGGGGTTACTGTCTAGTATTAAGATTATACATCATAGCTTTAATCAGTAGGACTTAAATTCCTTGTATCTGCATCTGTTTTAAAGGATCTTTATTTTAAAAGCGGTTAATTAAGTTCTAAAGATGCTTAACTCAACTTCCACCTGATGCTGAAACATTAATCACCCTGCTGCTTTCAACCTATTTAATGTTCTGAAGATTTTAATGAACAGAGTATTTTTTTACTGATTTTTATTTAAAGATAGATCGTGGAACAGGCCCTCCTGGTCCAACAAAACAAGCCTTGCTTCCCAGCAACTCACCTATTTAACCCTAGCGTAATCACATGACAATTTACACTGACTAATTAACCTACTAACCAGTGCATCTTTGGAACATGGGAGGAAACCGGAGCACCTGGAGGAAACCTTCACGTTTCACGGGGAGAATGTAGAAACTCCTTAGAGACAGTGCCAGAATTGAACTCTGAACTCCAACACCCCAAGCTGTAATGGTGTTGTGCTACGCTATCGTGCTGACCCACTTATTGATGCTATGGAACATATTTCCATCACTGGATCTCACACTGCTGCATGGCACGGTGTGGGGCGGGGGGGATTGTGAAGGTTTAAAGTGTGAACATCTGCTGGAAGGAACAATATTCCAGTTTGCCAGCATAAACTTCAAGACTGTCCTTAGTGTAGATGAACAGCAGGGAGCATATTTCCAAGATTGTCCAGTCAAGGTCATCAGTCGAAACACAAGAGATTCTGAAGATGCTGGAAATCTTGAGCAGCGCACACAAAATGCTGGAGAAACGCAGCAGGTCAGGCAGCATCTATGGAGGGGAATAAGGAGTCCGGTTTCAGGCCGCGACCCTTCATCAGGACAGGAAAGGAAGGAGGCAGAAGCCAGAACAAGAAGGCAGTGTGAGGGGATGGTAGCTGGTAGGTGATAGGTGAGGTCAGGTGAGGCAGAAGGTGTGACAAAGTAAGAAACTGGTAGGTCATAGGCTGAAGAAGAAAGAGGAGAGAGCAGTGGACTATGGAAGAAAGGGAAGGAGGAGGGGAATCAGATGAGGTGATAGACAAGTGAAGAGAAGAGAAGGGGTGAGAGGGTATCCAGAATGGGGGAATAGCGAAACAGTGAAGGAGGGAGGGGGAGAGATTAATGGATGATGGAAAAATCGATGTTCATGTCATCAGGTTGGAGGCTAGCCAGATGGAATATGAAGTGTTGCTCCTCCAACCTGAGAGTGACCTCACTGTGCCAGTGGACAGACGTGTCGGAATGGGAATGGGAAGTTGAATTGAAATGGGTGGCCACTGGGAAATCCTACTTTTTGCAGGGATCTAACACATGTATCCATGAGGAAATACGTGCAAACAATCACACTCCCTTTCCCTAACTCTCTCTCTCTCTTTCTCTCTCTCTTCCTCTCTCTCACTCTCTCTCTCTCTCTTTCTTTCTCTTTCTCCCACATTGATTGCAAATCTGGTTGAGTGATGTCAACAACTACAACTCAAATATGACAATAAGAACTCAATGTCAGCAAGACCAAGAAGAAGATTATAGTCTTCAGAAGGAAACCAGAGGTTCATGAACCAGTCATCACTGGACGATCAGAGGTGGAGAGGGTTAGCAACTTTAAATTCTTAGGCAGTACTATTTTGGAGGACCTGTCCTGGGCCCAGCACATAAGTGCGATCACGAAGAAAGCACGGCAGCACTTTTACTTCCTTAGGAGTTTGTGGAGATTCAGCATGGCATTGAAAACTTTGACAAACTTCTGTAGATGTGTGGTGGAGAGTATACTGACCGGCTGCATCACAGCCTGGTATGGAATCACCAATGCCCTTGAATGGAAAATCCTACAAAAAGTACTGGATACAGTCTGGTTGATCACAAGTAAAAACCTCCCCACCATTGAGCACATCTATGTCAAGCATAGTCACAGGAAAACAGCATCCATCATCAAGGACACCACCACCCAGGGCGTGTTCTCTTCTCCCTGCTGCCATCAGGAAGGAACAGGAACCTCAGGACTCATCACCAGATTCAGGACCAATTATTACCCCTCAACCATCAGGCTCTTGAACCAAAGGTGATAACTTCTTTTAACTTCACTTGCGCATCATCGAAATGTTCCCACAACCGACTGACTCACTTTAAAGGACTATTCATCTCACGTTCTTGATATTTATTAATAAATAATATTTACTTTTTTTTCTTTTTGTATTGACATGGTTTGTTGTGTTCTGTACTCTGGTTGAAGCCCTAGTTAGGTGGTCTTTCATTGACTCTGTTATAGGTATTATTCTATAGACTTATTGAGTATGACCACATGAAAATGGATCTCACGGTTGTATATGGTGATGTATATGTACTTTGATAATAAAAATTTACTTTGAACTTTGAACTCTCACAGTTTGGGTTCCTGTAGATTGAACATTAATGTTAATGCCACAATAAACTGTCTTCCTGCAAGTTCAGGTACTTAATTGCAAATTACGCCCATCTAATTTATAAAGGAAATTCCACCGTGTAGGCTGTTATTAATGCCTGGATAACACGACCCATCTGGAATGCCTTTCGCTGTGAAATAAAGAGAAGAGACAGCCGTGAAGGACACACAATACCATTGTCTGTGTGGGGGTCCTGGATATTAACTGCAGAATGCAGCTGGAAGCCAATTTCTAAGATTCAATATCATTTTTAAAATTCTTTGCATTGTGGTTAGTAAGCTCGCAGACTAAACTCCTGCCTACAAAATTCTGAAATTGATTATTGTGTCCTTTAAATCTGACCTGAATTCTCCATGACCTTGATGTCCTGAGTATCCAAGTTTAAATCTTGTACGTGTGAAGAAACAGCATGTTGTGGCCTTACAATGTGGCGTGCAGGAGGTGTGCAGTGCTGTCAGGAGAAGTTCCCCAGCCCTTCGGCCCGGAATGTTGTGTTGATCTTTTAACTTTCTCCAAGATCAGTCTAACCCTTCTCTCCTACATTACTTACTTATTTACTTACTGCCCGTTACACCGCCAGCATTTAGGGCAGTAAGGCCCTCTGCCTCTAGTGGTGTTCAGGGCTTTCCTCATCGTGTCAGTAGCTTCCACTCGGTTCTCACTACTGTCGGTCCTGCAAGACCCAGGTGGAGACTCAGGAACACTCAGATGTAGAAGGATTTTTCATTGTTGTTTCCGTAACAATTTTGTTGTTAGCCCTGAGCCGAACTCCCGAACCTCGAGGACCAGTGGACCACTCTTAGTCTGGCTTCTACCCTCTGACCTGTTTGACATCAGTGTCCCTACCAAGAGCTAAAGCATAAAGTACTGACTCCAGCCAAGTTAGCTCTCTGGGTCATCGAGGCACGCAAGCCTCCAAACCGTAACAAGGATTGGAGGTCTCTCCGACATAACCTTCCATTTTTCTATCATCCATTTGCCTATCTAAGAGTCTCTTAATTGTCCCTAATGAATCTGCCTTTACCACCACCCTGTCAATGCAATAGTCTCTGTGTAAAACGCAGGTCGAGAGACAGCTGCGAGACATGGCCTGGGTGCAATGTGATCTGGCTTATTATGTTCAACAGGATAAGCCAAAAGTTTTTGAGTTTCCCTTTCTCCCCAGCAGGTTCACCAACAAAACGATAGAGGTCACTGTTACTATGTCTTCACACCAAACACTGCACTGCATTAAATAGAGCTGCTGTCTGCAAGTCAGCTTAGAGTCACAGAGTCATAGAACTTGACAGCTCTGAATTAGGCCATTCAGCCCATCTTTCCCAGCTGAACTGTTATTTTGTCTAGTCCCATCGACCCACAACCAGACCTTGGCCCTCTATACCACTCCCATTTCTGTACTTATTTAAACTTTTCTTGAAGCACATTGTAGAGTAATGGTTAGCACAACACGTTGCAGTACCAGCGACCTGAGCTCATAGCCCATCTCTGCCTGTAAGGAGTTTGTGCGTTCTCCCCGTTACCACATGGGTTTCCTCCGGGTGCTCTGGTTTCCTCCCACAGTGCAGGGATGTACCAGCTGGTGGGTTAATTGGTCATTGTAAATTGTCCTTTAATTAGGCGAGGGTTAAATGGTGGGTGGGTGGCCGGGGAGCTCAAAAGCCAGAAGGGCCTATCTCACGCTGTATCTCAATAAATAAAATAAAATTAAAATAAATATTGCAACTGAACCCACATCCACCACTTCCTCTGTCAGCTTGTTCCACACTCTCACCATTCTCCGAGTGAAGAAGATCTCCCTCACGTTTCCTTAAACTTTTCACCTTTCACTTTTATGACCTCTGGTTGTAGTCTCACCCAATCTCAGTGGAAAAAGTCTGCTTCCCTTTACCCTATCAATACCCCTCATTATTTTGTATACCTCTGTTAAATCTCTCCTCCTTTGAAGGATTCAGAGTACATTTAGCATCAAGGTGTGTATGCAATATACAACCCTGAGATTTGTCTGCCCACAGACAGCCACAAAATAAAGCCATGGAACCGTTCAAAGAAAAGTTTCAACCCCTGCACACGTGCAAAAAAAAAGCAAATTTTGCAAAAGGCAACAATAACTTCAATGCCATCCCCCGTGCAAAAAGCCGAATCGTGCAAAGGGAAACAAGAAAGACTGAAAAACACAGAATGTAAAACACAAATTCGCACGAGTCCATATTCAGTTCAGCTCAGTGTACTTCATCTGCAGGCAACCCCGACTCAAAGCCGCCCAACAGAAAAACGACCGACCAAGAACTACAGTCTAATCCACAAACTGCAGACCCAGAACTTCGGTAGAGAGAGAGAGAGGGAGCTTTCAAACACAGGGGCCTTCCCTCGGGAGCAGCGAGTGAGAGGGAGAGAGAGAGACTTACACGCAGACACCTTCCTCCAGGAGCAACGAGCGAGAGGCTCTTCGATGCTTCTGAGAATAATGTATTCAACCTTTTCCCACAGTTCAAGTCCTGGTAACATCCTTGTAAATTTCCTCTGTGCTCCTTCAATCTTATTGATACCTTTCCTGTAGGTAGGCGAAGAGAGCTGCACACGAGCTTTTGCTGAGGTTGGCAAACGTTAAGAACGGCTGTACCCCCTCTGCATAAGCACGTGGGAGAGCTTCACTGTGGCGTCTCCGAACACCAGCCTTCCATGTGTTAATTTATGCTGTGAGCTATTTTTCTGCATCTGATTAAATTAATCGTTCCTCATTTCTTTTCCCTTCTTTCCACAGGGCAATCCCTGGGAAATATTATGGTTGTGTGATTGCTTCCAAGTTGGGTTTCTTCCCATCCTGGGTTGTTTTCAGTCTCCAAGAGTTAAGGAGTCATCATCCAGTCTCAATCCAGGGAAAACATTATAAATTTTATTTGAGCCTTTCAGTTTGTTAGGTGCTTCGAGTTCAACTGGTTGCATGTTTGACTGAATAAGAAAGCCTAGACATGCTGTGTGCAGTTTTGCTCACCTACCTACGGGAAAGATATCAATAAGATTGAAAGGGTGCAGAGAAAACATATAAGGATGTTGCCAAGACTGGAGGACCTGAGCTATAAGGAAAACATTGAACAGGTTAGAATTTTATTCCCTAGAATCTAGAAGATTGAGGGGAGATTGATAGATTATGAGGGGTATAGATAGGGTAAATGCAAGCAGGTTTTTCCACTGAGGTTGGGTGGGATGACCACTAGACCTCAAGTTGTTTAAGGGGAACATGAGAAGAAACTTCTTCCCTAAGAAGGTCATGAGAGTGTGGAATGAATTGCCAGCAGAAGTGGTGCATGTGAGCTTGATTTGAACACTTAAGTGAAATTTGGATGGGTACGGAGGACTATGGTCCTAGTGCAGATCAATGGGAGTAGGCAATTGAAATGGTTTTGGCATGGACTAGATGGGCTGAAGGGTCAGTTTCTGTGTTGTACTTCTCTGTGACTCTATGACACTCTGTAGAACAGACAGCCACGTAAGTACTGAAGGGCACCACGCTGTTGGAAGAGGACCTTTGGGTGTGACGCTAAACTTCAGCTTTTGGGTTCTGATGACAGCTAGGTGCTTAAAGAAGGGAGAAGTCTTCTTTCTTTCATGCACATTTTCTGAAGGTGACGCGTGGCATAGTGATTAGTGTAACTCTTTACAGTGTCCGTAATCTCCCTGTAAGGAGTTTGCATGTTCTCCCCATGACTGTGTGGATTTCCTCCAGGTGCTTTAGTTTACAAAGACTTGTGGGTTAAATTAGTAAGTTGTTGACATGCAATGTTGGTATCGGAAGCATGGCAACAGTTGCGGATTGTCTCCAGCACATCCTCGGACTGAGTTGGTCGTTGATGCAAAGTGACGCATTTCACTGTATGTTTCGATGTGGCGAGGTACAGTATAAGTGCCCAATAAAGTTAATCTAGCTGTTCTCTGGCATCCTGGCCAACAGTTAGCATTATAACATCAGATCGTCAGCACTTAGAACATATGGCAATACAACAGAGGAGCAGTACATCGTCTTTGTGCTAAGCATGATGCCAACTTAGACTGCACACCTACCTGCACAAAGTTCAAAGTTCAAAGTAAGTTTATTATCAAAGACATAGTGTATATGTCACCAGATACCACCTGGAGATTTAATTTCCTATGGGCAATCATCGTAACTGCAAGAAACACATTCAAATCAATGAAAGACAGCAGCCAGCAGGACAGACAATAACCAAAGTGCAAAAAAAAACTAAACTCAGCAAGTACAAAAATAAAGAGAAATAATAATTCTTGCAACATCTGATGGAGCATTGACATACTATACTCACCCTATCTACCAACAACCAAAAAAGACAACCATCACTATTAAAACAAACCAAAGCATTTTCCAAGGTAACTCTCATTATGGTTTTGTCCAGCTTTAAAGCCTACTTTCTAGTTTACTGAATCAGATAAAAACTGGGTATCAAATCAGAAACAACGAAGTGAGCTATACCTTAATGACCCTTCTATACATGGTAGATTTGAAATTATATGCTCATCAGTTAAGCTAAAGCAATTAATTCACATAGTAGAACTATTTTCAAATGATATAAATATAAACTTTGGACTAGATAATTGCAGAACATTAAACATAAAGAAAGGTGCAACAGAACTAATCGAATACAAACCGGAGCAGCAGGATACAATACAACCAATAGATGAATATGGAACATACAAGTGTCTGGGATACCAACAAGCAAAGAAAATAGATCATAGCATGATAAAGGAAAAAAAAAATCACAGAATTTACTTCCAGAAAATCACTACCGAAGAAAAAGTTAACCCATAGAAGAGCAGGTGGTTAACACAAGAACATTATCAAAATTACAAAATAAAAGACTAACAAATTCAAGACGATAAATGCAGAAAGTGGCAAGCGAAACCAGTAACAATCCAACACGTTCCAGGATCCTGCAGCAGTTTAACTCAATCTGATTACTGACACAGGCACAATCGAGTGGCAAACGTTATTCACCAGAATCTTGTTTTAAAATACAAACTCATAAAAGACATCATACCTGACTATAAATACAAGCCCAATCCAGTTTTAGAGCCAGAGTCCGACAAAGATATCACAACTGATCCATTATTGCAGGTAGGACAATTTGAAAAGTCAATTTTACTTTATTATTATTATCTGGATATAATAATACAGGATAAACAAGCAAGAACAACTTACTTAATAGTTATAGCCATTCCAAACACATGTAACATATAGAAACCAATACGTGAAAAACACCAGAAATATGGCATTTGACCCATCAAGTGTACTTCACCATTCCATCACGGCTGATTTACTATCCCTCTCAACCCCATTCTCCTGCCTTCTCCCCAAAATGTTCGACACCCTAACTAAACAAGAATCTATCAACCTCTGCTTTAAATATACCCAATGACTAGGCCTCCACAGCCGTCTGTGGCAACGAATTCCACAGATTCACCACCCTCTATTAAAGGAATGTTTCCTCAACTCCATTCTAAATTAATGCCCCTCGATTCTGAGGTTGTGACTCAGTGTGAAATATAGTGAAAAGCTTTTTGTTTTGCGTGCCGTTTAGACAACAATTCAATACGTAAATACATCAGGGTTGTACAAACAGGAAGAATTCACACACACACACACACACACACACACACACACACACATATACACACACACACACACACACACACACACACACACACACACACACACACACACACAGAGTAAATGCATATATAGATATATAGTATATACAAAATATATTATCAATGACACATGTTGTGAAACTGGTTATTTTGTGGCAGCAGTACAGTGAAAGATGTAATTACTTACTAGAAGTTACAATGAGAATATTACAAAATAAATAAGTAATGGGAAAAGAGAACAAAACTACTGAGGGAGTGTGTATGGGTTCATGGTCTGTTCAGAAATCTGGTGGCAGGCGGGAGAAAATTGTTCCTAAAAATTTGAATGTGTCTTCTGGCTTATGTGCCTCCTTCCCGATGTTAGTAGCAATTTGCAAGAGAGGCTTTTTGCTGTATCTCAGTACCTGCGGCAATGATAAACCAATTTCAGTTGCTGTCTGAAAGATTCCTTTGGTGAAGTTGGTGAGTGAAATTATTTGAAGAGTGCATGTCTGTGATTAAATATTTCTGTGGTGTTCCCATCATGCTAATTCTACAACCTCATCAGGTCCAAAGTTCATAGTATATTTATTATCAAAGTATAATATATACAACATTAGGATTCATCTCTTTAAAGATAGCCACCAAACAAAGCAAGCCAATAGAACATTGAGTGCTAGGCAAACTCAAAGGACTTAAGGTGGATAAGTCACCTGGGCCAGATGGACGACATCCCAGAGAGAGGTTACTGAAGAGATAACGGATGCATTGGTGATGATCTTTCAAGAACCACTTGATTCTAGCATGGTCCTGGAGGAATGGAAAATTGCAAATGTCACACCCCTCTTTAAGAAGGGAGGAAGGGAAAAGAAAGGAAATTATAGGCCAGTTGGCCTAACCTCAGTGGTTGGGTAAGTGTTGAAGTCTATTATTAAGGATGAGGTTTCAGGGTACTTGGAGATAATGATAAAATAAGTCAAAATCAGCGTGGTTTCTGTAAAGGAAAATCTTTCCTGACAGATCTGTTGGAGTTCTTCATGGAAGTAACAAGCAGGGTGGACAAAGGAGAGGCAGGAGATGTCATTTACTTGGATTTTCAGAAGGCGTTTAATAAGGTGCCACACATGAGGCTGCTTAACAAGATAAAATCCTATGCCATTACAGGAAAGATGCTGGCATGAATAGCAGAATGGCTAATAGGTAGGAGGCAGTGAGTGGAAATAAAAGGGGCCTTTTCTGGTTGGCTGCCAGTGACTAGTGGTGTTCCTTGGGGGTCAGTATTGGGACCACTACTTTTCACATTGTTTATCAGTGATTTAGATAATGGAATTGATGGCTTTGTGACAAAGTTTGCAGATGATATGAAGATAGGTGGAGGGGTAGGTAGTGGTGAGGAAGGAATGCGATTGCAGCAGGACAAAAAATGGGCAAAAAAGTGGCAGATGAAATACAGTGTTGGGAAATGTGTGATAATGTATTTTGGTAAAAGGAACAATAGTGCAGACTATTATCTAAATGGGAAGAAGATTCAAACATCAGAGATGCTGAGGGACTTAGGATTTCTCGTGCAAGACTCCCAGAAGGTTAATTTACAGGTTGAGTCTGTGGTAAAGAAGGCAAATGCAGTGTTGGCATTTAAAGCAATGAGATAATGCCAACCCTTTTATAAGACACTAGTCAGGTCACACTTCGAGGATTGTCACCGATTTTGGGCCCCATATCTCAGAAAAGATGTGTTGTCATTGGAGAGAATCCAGAGGAGGTTCACGAGTATGATTCCGGGAATGAAGGGGTTAACCTATGAGGAGCGTTTGGCAGTGTTGGGCCTGTACTCAATGGAACTTAGAAGTATGTGGGGGGATCTCATTGAAACCTATCGAATGTTGAAAAGACTAGAAAGGGAGGATGTGGAAAGGATGTTTCCTGTGGTGAGGGCGTCCAGAACTAGAGGGCACAGACTGAGAATTGAAGGGTGACCCTTTACAGCAGAGGAAAGGAGGAATTTTTTTTTAGTCAGAGAGAAGTATATTTGTGGAATGCTCTGCCACTCTGCGGTGGAGGCCCCAAGTCCGTGCGTATATTTAAAGCAGAAGTTGATAGCTTCCTAATGGGTCAGGGCATCAAAGGATACGGCGAGAAGGCAGGGGTATGGGGTTGAGTGGGATCCAAGATCAGCCATAATGGAATGGTGGAGCAGACTTGATGGACAGAATGGTCTAATTCTGCTCCTATGTCTTATGGTTTTATGGTCTTAACCCATTAAAAAAGATCATCAAACACTAATGTGCAGGAAAAAAAATTGTAAAGAAATAACATTCAGAACTGAAGTTCACAAAAATGAGTTCATAGCCATGAAGCCAATTCATTGCTGCAGACAATCCAAGAGCAGGTTAGTCACAGTTTCTTCTAGTCTCTAATCCCTAAAATACCTCTTTAAGCCTCTTCTCCATCCTCAGCCTCTTTGCCTAACTATTAGTAGCTCCAGTTGTCCAGTCATAACCTCTAGTTCTCTTCCCAAACTTCATTACATTTTCAGTTTTCGTCTTACATCTTCCACTGGAGGCCAAAGACTCTGGATTGCCTTGGGCTTAGAGGAGAGTGTATGTGTATGGGTGGAGGGAGGAACAAGGTCTGATTCACTGCTGTTGATTTATTACTCTGTCAAGCATTGTGGGCACTCAATGTTGAAACTGAAATGTGTGGCAACACTTGCAGGCTGCCCCCGTCACATCCTTGGGTATTTTGGTCAATTATGCAAGTGATGCATTTCAACGTGCACGTGATAAATAAACTTGAATCTTGAATCTCGATCTTTGTCACGAATCTTAAACCACAGGTCCCGGGCCAAACCTAGAAAAACCCCACAGAAGTAATGGATATAGTCCAGTCCATCACAGGAAAAGCCCTCCCCACCATTGAGCACATCTACATGAAACACTTGCAGGAAAGCAGCATCCATCATCAACAAACCCCACCATCCAGGCCATGCTCTCTTCTCACTGCTGCTATCTGGACGGAGGTACAGGAACCTTAGGTCCCACACAACCGGGTTCAGCAACAGTTATTACCCTCTTCCATCAGGCTCCTGAACCAGCGTGGATAACTTCACTCACCTCAACACTGAACAGATTCCACAACCTGTAGACTCACTAATGTCTCCTTAACACCTCCATCATTGTTTAGTGAATTTTATGTAATACCTTGAAATGCTTTAGACATACTCCCTATTATGCCTGCTGGCATTTAGGGCGGTAATGAAAGTCCTCCATCTCTCTCTGTCCTTGGCCCAGAAACCAATTTTGGTCTTCGTCTTGGCAGCGTTCAGGGCTTCCTTCATCGGGCCAGTAGCTCCTCTTGGTTTTCAATACTGTCAGTCATCCAGGTCCCAGGTGGAGGCTCAGGAATGGCGTTGAAGGGTACATCACTGCTGTTTCCATGAAAGTTTTGTTTGCCCAGTCAGGGTTGTTAGCCCTGAGCTGGACCCCCGAACCTGGAGGACCGGTAGACCCGCTCTTAGTCTGGCCTCTACCCTTCGACCTGTTTGGCATGGGTGCCCCCACCAAGAGCTAAAGCGTAAGGCCCTGACTCCAGCCAACATTGCTCCCCGGGTCATCGAGGCACGCAAGCCTCCAAACCATGACAAGATTGTAGACGTCTTGGAGGTTGGATGTGAAAAGCTCTATTTAAATGCAGATTTCTGTTACTGACCAAAGAGCGTGGAATGCTTCCATTTCATCAGTCTTCTAGTCATAGAACACTACAGCATAGAAAGAGGCCCTTCAGCCCATCTAGTCTGCGACAAACCATTAATCTGTCCATTCCCATTGACCTGTGCTCGGACTAGGGCACCTCCATAACCCCCACTTCCATGTACCTATCCAAATTTCTGTTAAATGTTGAAATCAACCCCACACCCACCACTTGCGCTAGCTCATTCTCACTACTCTCCTAGTGAAGAAATTCCCCCTCATGTTTGACCTCTAGTTGTAGTCTCAGCCAACCTCAGTGGGAAAAGTCTGCTCGCATTTACCCTAACTATACCCCTTGTAATTTTGTATCAAATCTCCGCTGAATCTTCTATATTCTTAGGAAAAAGTCCTTACCTATTCAATCTTCCCCTATAACTCAAGTCCTCAAGTTTTGGCATCATCACTGTAATTTTCCTCTGCATTCTTTCAAAGTTCAAAGTTCAAAATAAATTCATTATCAACATACATATATGTTAGTTTATGCAATCGAGAAATGCATTTTCTTGTGGGCATACTCAATAAATCCAATAACCATAATGGAATCAATGAAAGACCTCACGCAACAGGGCAGACTAATGTGTCAAAGACTGCGCAAATACAAAAAGAAAGACATCATAACAATAATAAATAAGCAATAAGTATCAAAAACATGAAATGAAGAGTCCTTGAAAGTGAGTCCCTAGGTTGTGGGAACAGTTCAGTGATGGAGAAAGTGAGTTGAGTGAAGTTATCCCCTTTGGTTCAAGAGCCTGATGGTTGAGGGGTAACTGCTTTCATTCTTATTTACATCTTGCCTGTAGGTAGGTGACCAAAACTGCACACAATTCTCCAAATTAGGCCTCACCAATGCCTCATACAATTTCAACATAACATTCCATCTCTGGCACTTAATACATTGATTTATAAAGGCCAATGTGCTAAGAGCTTTCTTTACTACCCTATCTACCTGTTGTCTTTTTCGCAGGATCCTACTCAGCTCTGATCCTCCATCAGTTCTTTCATCTCGCACCTACGGATGTCCACAGCTGGCTTCAGCCCTTGGGTTTTATTGAGAGGAAGTGGCTTTCTCGTGACTGTATTGGCTGTCAGTACGTTGCTACTCTGACCTCTTTAATACATCCATTTGGGTGCAATGGAATTTCTGGGCCACAGAAGGTAACATTTGAAGGTTTACTCCAGAGTAACATACACTAAATGCTGGAGGAATTCAGCAGGTCAGGCAGCATCTACGGAGAGGAATAAATAGTCGATATTTCAGGCCGAGACCTTTCATCAGGAGCCTGAAGACACACAGTCAACATTTTAGGAATTGCTTCTTCCCCCTGACACCCCTCTTTACTTTATTTGCAACATTAAACTTCATTTCAAAGTGCTACCCAGGTGAGATAGTTGAAGGTAGGTGGGGCTGTGTTTGCTCAAAGGCGACCCGGTGGTGGCAAGGCCCTTTGATCCTGAAGAAGGGTCTCAATCTGAAACGTCAACTGTTTATTAATTTCCAGAGATTCTGCCTGACCTGCTGAGTTCCTCCAGCATTTTGTGTTTGTCGCTCTGGCTTTCCAGCATCTGCAGAATCTCTTGTGTTTAAGGGTTAACCCATCTGTGTATAATACTGGAAGGTCAGATCAGTTCACTATCTAATTAACTAATCTCAGCGTTAGCCTTTGAAATCTTTGTTGAAAATTGCAGTGCACACTAAGATTGTTAATTTATCATTAAAGGACTTTAGTTTTGGACTTTGAACTCCTGACAACACACGGCCAGAACTGCTTTCATTAACGTGACTAAATTGGTGTTTATTGATCAGAACAGTTAAAGATCACTCTGAGGCTTTTTGAGTAAATTTGAACCGAGTGGTGTGGCATTGTAAGCGGCACTCCTGATCACAGACTGTTTGTTGACACAATCGCAGTTACTGGCGTCCCACAAAGCAAGTCATTGTATGAACCCTGGTGCAATATGTCAGCAAGGTCCGGGCTGTCAAGCTCAGCAAGGTTCCAACGAGCCGCTGAGGATCAGGAGGCATTACAGAATCAATTCGCACAGGGTATGGAAGGCCCCTCCTCCTCACCGAGGGCAACCTACTGTGGCAAGAGGCCCAGGCAGGAATGGTGAGGAACCAAGTGCTGGCGTATCCGAGACTAGGCTCGAGATATGACTTCGAGATTGAGTCAAGAACAGGGTTCTTGACTAGATACTAGACAAGAATCCAAACAAGACAGATGTGCAAAAACACTATCACCGACTGAACTAGGGTTCAGCGCCAAACTCTTGAATGGACCTCTCATATGCCATACACATAAAGCTAGGATGCCTAAGACTTTTCCACAGGACTGTATTTGTCAACATGGAGTGGAGGGTGAGAAATGAGTTTGTAAACTCACAGGGTGCTGGAAGTGGTAAGGGTGGAATGCCCCAGGAGTGGTGTGGGTCAGGTGGCAGAGAAGGAGTGCCAGGAGCAGGGAGTGGCACCAGTGCAGACACACCCGGCCGTGAAACACCCCATACAGCTGGTCTATTGATCAATATGGAATGACTCCCTGGTGCTTCCCACTCCCTCCCCTCTCCTTTCCCCTTTTCCCAACCATGATTCCCCTCTCCCTGCCCCCCTCCCCACTCTCAGTCTCATTAGAGACCCATATCAGAATCAGGTTTATCATCACTTACATATGTCATGAGCAAACATGAGGAAATCTGCAGATGCTGGAAATTCAAGCAACACACACAAAATGCTGGTGGAACACAGCAGGCCAGGCAGCATCTATAAGGCGAAGCACTGTCGACATTTCGGGCCGAGACCCTTCGTCAGGACTAACTGAAAGAAATGATAGTAAGAGATTTGAAAGTAGGAGGGGGAAATGCGAAATGATAGGAGAAGATCGGGGGGGGGGGTGGGATGAAGCTAAGAGCTGGAAAGGTGATTGGTGAAAGGGATACAGAGCTGGAGAACGGAAAGGATCATGGGACGGGAGGCCTAGGGAGAAAGAAAGGGGGAGGGGAGCACCAGAGGGAGATGGAGAACAGGCAGAGTGATGGGCAGAAAGAGAGAGAAAAATAAAGGAGGGGGGAAACACTAAATATATCAGGGATGGGGTAAGAATGGGAGGAGGGGCATTAACGGAAGTTAGAAAAGTCAATGTTCATGCTTTTCCCTTTCCCTTCTCCAGCTCTGTATCCCTTTTGCCTATCACCTTTCCGGCTCTCAACTTCACCCCACCCCCTCTTATCATTTCACATTTCCCCCTCCCCCACCTGCTTTCAAATCTCTTACTATCATTCCTTTCAGTTAGTCCTGACAAAGGGTCTCGGCCCGAAACGTCGACAGTGCTTCTCCTTATAGATGCTGCCTGGCCTGCTGTGTTCCACTGGCATTTTGTGTGCATATGTCATGAAGTTTGTTTGTTTCTATGACACTAGTACCGTTCAATACCTAAAATTACTACAGTACTGTGCAAAAGTCTTAGGTACCCTAGCTATATGTATGTGTCTAAGACTTTTGCACAGTACTGTATGTCACTGTGGCCCTTGCATTCAATTTGACTACCTACTTACTTACTTACTGCCTATTAACCACTGACATTTAGGGCAGCAAGGAAGATCCTCCATCTTCATCATTGTTCCCATAACAATTTTGTTTTACCACTCAGTCCTGAACTGAACCCCCCCAAACCTGGAGGACCAGTGGTCCACTACCCGTTGACCTCGCTGGCATGGGTGACCCTACCAAGAGTCAAAGAAAAAGGCCCTGACTCCAGCCAGCATAGCTCTCCGGGTCACTGGTGCACACAAGCCTCCAAACCCCAGGACAAGGTTGTGGTCCTCTTGGAGGCTTTGACTACCAGCACTGCACTTTCTCCCTAGCAATATTTTGCATTCTGTTTTCCTGTTCGCTGCCTTGCTGCACTTATGTGTGATGTGATCTGATTGGATGACTCATGGACACATTCACTTCACCATATCTCAGTTCAATGGGTTCAGATTTTATTCCTCGGAGTGCAAAAAAATGAGAGGAGATCAGAGGAATATAGAAACATAGAAAACCTACAGCACCATACAGGCCCTTTGGCCCACAAAGCTGTGCCGAACATGTTCTTACCTGAGAATTTACCAAGGGTTACCCCTAGCCCTCTATTTTTCTGAGCTCCATGTACCTGTCCAGGAGTCTCTTAAAAGACCCTATCGTATCCGCCTCCACCATTGTTGCCGGCAGCCCATTCCACGCACTCACCACTCTCTGTGTGAAAAACTTACTCCTGACATTTCCTCTGTACCGACTTCCAAGCACCTTAAAACTGTGCCCTCTCTTGCTAGCCATTTCAGCCCTGGGGAAAAGCCTCTAACTATCCACACGATCAATGCCTCTCATTATCTTATACACCTGTGTCAGGTCACCTCTCATCCTCCGTCACTCCAAGGAGAAAAAGCTAAGTTCACTCAATCTATTCTCATAAGGCATGCTCCCCAATCCAGGCAACATCCTTGTAAATCTCCTCTGCACCCTTTCTATCGTTTCCACATCTTTCCTGTAGTGAGGCGACCAGAACTGAGCACAGTACTCCAAGTGGGGTCTGACCAGGGTCCTCTATAGCTGCAACATTACCTCTCAGCTCCTAAATTCAATTCCACAATTGATGAAGACCAATGCACCGTATGCTTTCTTAACCACAGAGTCAACCTGCACAGCAACTTTGAGTGTCCTATGGACTCGGACCCCAAGATCCCTCTGATCCTCCACACTGCCAAGAGTCTTATCATTAATACTATATTCTGCCATCATATTTGACCTACCAAAATGAACCACTTCACACTTATCTGTGTTGAACTCCATTTACCACTTCTCAGCCCAGTTTTGCATCCTATCAATGTCCCGCTGTAGCCTCTGACAGCCCTCCACACTATCCACAACACCTCCAACCTTTGTGTAAATCAGCAAATTTACTAACCCATCCCTCCACTTCCTCATCCAGTTCATTTATAAAAATCACGAAGAGTAAGGGTCCTAGAACAGATCCCTGAGGCACTCCACTGGTGACTGACCTCCATGCAGAATATGACCCGTCTACAAACACTCTTTGCCTTCTGTGGGCAAGCCAGTTCTAGCTCCACAAAGCAATTTCACTTTGGATCCCATGCCTCCTTACTTTCTCGATAAGACTTGCATGGGGTACCTTATCAAATGCCTTGCTGAAACCCATATACACTCCATCTTCTGCTCTATGTATCTATTCATCAATGTATTTAGTACATCCTCAAGTAATTCAATCAGACTTGTAAGGCATGACCTGTCTTTCACAAAGCCATGCTGACAATTCCTAATCATATTATGCCTCTCCAGATGTTCATAAATCTTGCCTCTCAGGATCTTCTCCGTCAACTTAACAACCACTGAAGTAAGACTCACTGGTCTATAATTTCCTGGGCTATCCCTACTCCCTTTCTTGAATAATGGAACAACATCCACAATCCCCCAATCCTCTGGATCCTCTCCCGCCCTCATTGATGATGCAAAGATCATTGCCAGAGGCTCAGCAATCTCCTCTCTTGCCTCCCACAGTAGCCTGGGGTATATCTTGTCTGGTCCCGGTGACTTATCCAACTTGATGCTTTCCAAAAACTCCTGCACATCCTATTTCTTAATATCTACATGCTCAAGCTTTTCAGTCCGCTGTAAGTCATCCCCACAATCGCCAAGATCCTTTTCTCGTAGTGAATACTGAAGCAAAGTACTCATTAAGTACCTCTGCTATCTCCTCTGGCTCCATACACACTTTTTCACTATCACATTTGATTGGTCCTATTCTCTCACGTCTTATCCTCTTGCTCTTCACATACTTGTAGAATGCCTTGGGGGTTTTCCTTAATCCTGTCCACCAAGGCCTTCTCTTGGCCCCTTCTGGCTCTCCTAATTTCGTTCTTAAGCTCCTTCCTGTTGGCCTTATAATCTTCTAGATCTCTACCATTACCTAGTTTTTTGAACCTTTCATAAGCTCTTCTTTTCTTCTTGACTAGATTTGCAACAATCATAGTTCCTGTACTCTACCATTCATTCATTGGAACGTACCTATTCAGAACTCCACACAAATATTCCCTATATTTCCCTGAGAAAATCTGTTTCCAATTTATGCTTCCAAGTTCCTGCTTGATAGCCTCATGTTTCCCCTCACTCCAATTAAACGCTTTCCTAACTTGTCTGTTCTTATCCCTCTGCAATGCTATGGTAAAGGAGATAGTATTGTGATCACTATCTCCATAATACTCTCCCATTGAAAAATCTGACACCTGACCAGGTTCATTTCCCAATACCAGATTGAGCACAGGCTCTCCTCTTGTAGGCATATCTATATAATGTGTCAAGAAACCTTCTTGAACACACCTAACAAACTTCACTCCATCTAAACCCCTTGCTCTAGGAAGATGCCAATCAATATTTGGGAAATTAAAATCTCCCACCACGATAACCCTGTTATTATTACACCTTTCCAGAATCTGTCTCCCTATCTGCTCCTCGATGTCCCTGTTACTATTGGGTGGTCTATAAAAAACACCCAGTAGAGTTATTAACCCCTTCCTGTTCCTAACTTCCATCCATGGACAATATCTCCATGTCTTCCTCCTTTTCTGCAGCCATGACACTATCTCTGATCAACAGTGCCATGCCCCCACCTCTTTTGCCTCCCTCCCTCTCCTTTCTGAAACATCTAAAGCCTGGCGCTTGAAGTAAGCATCATATCGAAGTGTTCAAAATTATGAGGGCTATAGGGCAGCATGGTAACAGAACAGTTTCCACAATGCTATTACAGTTTGGGGATTTCCGGAGTTCAGTTCCACCACTGCCTGTCAGAAGTCCGTACATTCTCCCCGTGACCATGTGGGTTTTCTCCGGGTGTTCCGGTTTCCTCCCACAGTCCAAAAACATACCAGTTCGTAGGTTAATTGATCAATGTAAGTTGTACTGTGACTGGGCTAGGATTAATTCAGTGCATTGCTGGGGGGGTGCAGCTCATTGGGCCGGAAGGGCCTGTTCCTCGCTGTACCTTTAAACAAAAATAAAATTAAAATAGATAAGATAGAGTGAATGCATTCATGCAGGCTTTGTCCTCTGAGGTTGTGTGAGACTAGAACTTGGGAATCATGGGTTTAGGGGATCCCAACCTGGGGTCCACGGACCCCTTGCTGAATGGTATTGGTCCCTGACATAAAAGAGGCTGCAAACCCCTGGTTTAGGGTGAAAGATTAAATATTTAATGGGAATCTGAGGGGAAATGTCTTCATTCGGGTGGTGGTGTGAGTGTGGAATGAGCTGCCAGCAGGAGTGGTGGATGTGAGTTGAACTGTAACGTTAAGAGAAGTTTGGAATAGGTATGAGGGTGAGAGAGGTACATAGGCCTATGGTCTTTCTGCAGGTAGATAGGACCAGGCAGAACACCAGGACAGCACCAACCAGATGGGCGTCTACCACTTTCTGGTGTTAAAAAAAAATTGGTATCTTAATCTCCTTAACTTTTCCACTCTCATCTTAAAGCGGTGCAATCTAATATCTGAAATTTCCACCCTAGGAGAAGTTTCTACCATTGAAGCTATCGATACCTCTCGCAATTTTATCCTTCAAATTTTCGCCACATTTGTTCTTTGAAGTTGCTCATAAAGCATCATTCCCATTCAGGAAGACTTGTTATTTTCCAAAGTTATAAGTACAAAGGAGGATTTCAATGCAAATACCGTCATTTTTATTTGCTTTCCAGATGAGGATTTCTGTGCCTTGATTGTGCGTGATCAGGCCCAGAACCAGAAGGGAAGCATTTGACAGCAGGGCTGTCCGCACTGATGGGAGCAGTAGATATTCTGGGTTATATTTAGGAAGGAGGAGTTCCTGCTCGGATGTGTGACAGGATAAACCTTTCAGTGGTATAAATCAACAGCAGGAACGTTATCGAGGACATGAAAGGGAGGGAGGGAGAGAGAGGGTGGGGGGGGAGGAGAGAGAGTGAGAGAGAGGGGAGAGAGACAGCGGAAGGAGAGGGAGAGTGAGAGAGAGTGAGAGAGAGACGGGGAGAGGGGAGAGAGAGAGAAGGAAAGAAAGAGGAGGGAGAGGGAGAGAGAGGGAGAGAGAGACGGGGAGAGGGGAGAGAGAGAGAAGGAGAGAAAGAGGAGGGAGAGGGAGAGAGAGGGAGAGAGAGGGGAAGAGGGAGGGAGAGAGAGGGAGAGAAAGAGTGAGAGAAGGGAGAGTGAGAGGGAGGAGGAGATGGAGAGAGAGGGGATGAGGGATAGGGAGAAGGAGAGAGAGAAATAGAAATAGAGAGAGAGAAGGGTGAGAGAGACAAGGAGAGAGACAGACAGAGGGAGTGAAAGAGTGACAAAGATAAAGAGACAGAGAGAGAAGGAGGAGAGAGATAGAGATAGACAGAGAGAGTGAGCAAGAAGGGGAGAGATTGAGAAAAAAAGAAAATTGAGAAAAAATAAGAGTGCAATTGCATGCGTGTGTGTATAGTATAATCTGCAACAGTTAGTCTTCTCAAGGAGATGACAGAGAGAGAAAAACAGAGACAGAGAGAGAGAAACTGGATGAATCAACCACTCACCTGCTAGTCTGAGAGCCAGCGAGTCCGCTGCAGAAGTTAGAGGCCCAATGTCTGCAAATCCACGATTCCGCTAGAGGCCCAAGAAGGCCAATACCTGTACTGAGGTTGAAGGATTGTGTAGGTGGGTGGGAATGAGGCATGGGGCTTGTTTTATCTGTTGTTTCTTTGCTGTTGTTTTGCTGTGCTCTGTGTTGTTCTGCTGAACACGTTGGGGTTACTATGTTGGCACTGGAATATGTGGCGGCATCTGCAGGTTCCGCCCAGCACATCCTTGGGTGGTATTGGTCATTAATGCAAACAGCACATTTCACTGTATGTTTCGATGTACGTGTGATAATTAAGTGACTCTGAATCTCAATCCCATTGGGATATTGTAAAATGTCAACAACCAATGAATAGCCGCTTGAAGCACAGTCATTGTTGAAATACAGGAAGCATGTGGATGTGGAAGCTATGGAGAGGGTGCAGAGGAGATTTACCAGGATGTTGCCTGGATTGGAGAACAAGTCATATGAAACAAGGTTAGCAGAGCTGGGACTTTGCTCTTTGGAGCGTAGAAGAATGAGAGGGGACTTGATAGAGGTCTACAAAATTATGAGAGGCATAGATAGGGTGGATAGTCAGTACCTGTTTCCCAGGGCACCAATAGCAAACACCAGAGGGCATAGGTACAAAATTAAGGGAGGGAAGTTTAGGGGAGACATCAGGGGTACGTTTTTTACGCAAAGGGTTGTGGGCGCCTGGAATGACTTGCCAGGGATGGTGGTGGAGGCTAAAACATTAGGAGTATTTAAGAGCCTCTTGGACAGGCACATGGATGAAAGAAAAATGGAGGGTTATGGGGTAGTGTGGGTTTAGTACTTTTTTTTAAGGATTATATGGGTCAGCACAACATGGAGGGCTGAAGGGCCTGTACTGTGCTGTAGTGTTCTATGGTTCTATGGTTCTATGTGCAAAGTTTAAGAACTGCTGGCCAGTTTTACAAGGCCCAGTGCCATATTTGTGGGCCCAAAGGTAAGAGAAGAACTTGAATGGGGCACAGATCTCCTACAGCTGGCCATCCAGGAGAGAACTTGCTGCAATCAAGAGACCGTAAAACAAAAATGACGATATGCACACCGGGCCGCAAATCTTTGATGCCTGATACTGGCTGCTACGGGGCATTTACACAGTCACGTAGCTGAACGTGAGTTGACATACATATGAATTGTTAGGTGTCATTGGATCATATAGACAGGGAATCTAGAGAAACCTATCAAATGGTGAAAGGCCTTAAAAGAGTGGATGTTTTCTGTGGTGGGGGGATCTAAGACCAGAGGACTCAGCCTCAGAATAGAGGGACATCCAATTTGAACAGAGATGAGGAGGAATTTCTTTAGCCAGGCTGTGGTGAATCTGAGGAATTCCTTGCCACAGGCGGTTGTGGAGGCCAGGTCACTGGGTATATTTAAGGTAGTGGTTGCTAGGTTCTCGATTAGTCTGGAAATTAAGGGATACAGGGAAAAGGCAGGAGACCGGGGCTGAGAAGGAAATGGATCAGCCATGATGAAATGGCGGAGCAGACTCAGTGGGCCAAACGGCCTAATTCTGCTCCTATATCTTATATGGTATGGTCTAAAAGCTGACTAAGCCAGCTTCCCAGCAGATGAATCAATGGACACTTTATCAAGCAAAGACATTGCCCTTGACAGCTAACCAGGAAGGCACAGAGGGAGAAGCTGCCCCCTGCGGCCTTTGACCGCTACCAAGTGGAATAGACATTTCATGATTTTTCTCACATTACTTCACTTATTCCCTTCGCCTGCGGTTCCCATCTCAATGGGGGAGGGATCTACTGTATCAGATTGATTGGAAGAAAGTGATTGGTTGACAGCACGGTGAATTGATTGGGCCCCCTACACGTAGTGGTCTCTCTTTCTTTGCATGTCAGGGCTTTCAAGAGCGCACGTTTTGTGCCTTGGTGGGCTGGATTTGTCACTCCCCCACTGTAGATTGCCCAACGTGTACCATTAGTAACATGACTTAGTAAAAATGTTATCATACTCTGTTGACGTTCTTGCCCCACGTGTATGTAATAGCCTGGATGCCATGGGCATGGAGAGAATGTTTCCAATAGAAGGAGAGTGTATGTAAAAATCTCTCCATCTGTGTCCTGAGCTTTTTCAGTGACTGAACCCTCACAGGCCTCTGTGGCACAGAATTCCTAAGGAGCTCTACCCTTTGAGTGAGGACATTTCCTCGAATCTCTGATTACACAGATGTAATCGATAGAACAGCAGGTGTTATTATAGAAATTTTAGAATGAAATATTCACTCAAGAACCAAGTTTACCCCTTTCCTTTCCAGTCCTGATGAAGGGTCTCAGCCCGAAACATTGACTGTTTATTCCGCCTCTGCAAGATGCTGTCTGATCTACTGAGTTTCTCCAGTATTTTGTGCATTGGTCAAGAAAATGAATCTCATGGTGATGTATACATCCTTTGAAAGTAAACTTACTTTGAACTTTGATTTCCAGAATCTGCAGGATACGATGTTCCCCCCTCAGCTGCCAGCTTGTACTCCTCCCCCCTCCCCCCCACCTTCTTACTCTGGCTTCTGTCCCCTTCCTTTCCAGTCCTGATGAAGGGTCGCTTTCTGAAATGTTCACTTTTTATTCCTCTCCACAGGTGCTGCCTGAACTGCTGAAGTCCTCCAGCATTTTGTGTGTGTTGCTCTTTATTTCCAACATCTGTAGGATCTCGTGTGTTTATTAGGTGCAGTGTTCTATGTACATTTATTATCAAAGTATGTTTGCAGTATACAACCCTGAGATTCGTCTTCCCACAGACAACCACGAAACAAAGAAACACCATGAAACCTGTTCAAAGAAAAACATCAAAGGGAAACCCTATTACCGTGTTGGGGCGTGGCCAAGTGGTTAAGGTGTTCGTCTGGTGATCTGAAGGTCGCTAGCTCGAGCCTTGGTTGAGGCTGCGTGTGTGTCCTTAAGCAAGGCACTTAACCACACATTGCTCTGCGACGATGCCAGTGCCAAGCTGTATGGGTCCTAATGCCCTTCCCTTGGACAACATCGGTGGCAGGGAGAGGGGAGACCTGCAGCTTGGGCAACTGCCGGTCTCCCATACAACCCTGCCCAGGCCTGCGCCCTGGAAACTTTCCAAGGCACAAATCCATGGACTATTGAGACTAACGGAGGCCTACAACCCTCATACCTGGTTTACCTATTACCAGATTCATCAGGTGAGGAAACTAGAATAGAATTGACACTTCAGAGGTATGAAATATGCGAGTATGAAGTTAGCCCCTGAATGTAGAACGTCTGTGTGTGACTTTGTTTAACGTGGGAAGATCAATGTACAGTCCTCGACAGATCGGGATCAGGGTCCAGTGGCATGGAAGGCAGGACAACTAGGGACCCTTCTGCAGCCTTCCTCTGCCTTCACCGCCATAGTGATGTGTCATTACCTTACATCAGCTCCACCACTGAGGTCTTGGTTGGGTTGCTCTTTGTTTAGAACCTCCCCCTTGAACTCATGGCTATGGGTGACCCTACCAGGAGCTGAGATACAAACGGCATCACTGTCGGCATCTCAGGACCTCACAAGCCTCGGAGAAGAATGGACGCAATCTGCTGGTATTGTTAGGCGGTATTTTGTGGTTGAACATGTATGCATGATGCATACGAGAGCAAACTATATGTAAGAAGTTACAGTACAACTCATTGTACAATTATAGAAATACTCATGACTGGTTGTAAAGTTAGATTATTCCTAAAATTCAGGGTCACTGAGGGTTTAGAATAGAAAGGTGCCGTTTAGATTTCAGTTTAGATAAAGGCACCATTACGCTAAGCTCAGGAAATCCTGTTCTGTGTAAACATTGCTGAATGACGCTTCTCTTTATCTCCAAGCTGCTCAGAATGAAAAGATGTCATCTTCTCTCTGGCTACTTTCTTTCTCCCCAGCCCCCTCTCTGCACCTTGGGAAGGGATGGGGGCCCATCATGGTGCAACCAAGCTAGGCTGCTCTGGCTTAGGGTGGGACCTGTGGGAGATGGACAAGCTCCTGTCCTTCCCCAGCACCGCGCACACACCCCGCCTGGCAGTCGTCCACAGACACCCTTCCCCAAATACTCACCACACAGTGAGTCCAGCCACGGAACGACGGCAAGTTAACCCTTCAGTGTAGCATAGGATTCTCCAGCAATCTGTTTTATTTTTTACTTACAGATACAGCATGGCAACAGGCCCTTCCGGCCCAACGAGCCCATGCCGCCAAATACACCCACATGAACAATTAACCTATTAATCGATCTGTCTTTGGAATGTGGGAGGAAAGTGGAGCCAATGAGGACACCCACATGGACATGGGTGAACGTACAACCTCCTTATAGACAGCGGCCGGAATTGAACCCAGTTCAGCGGGTGCTGTAATAGTGTTGTGGTAACCGCTACATGACCATGTTGCCCCTGACATAGGTCTGAGTAATATCCAAACGAAAAATGTAATTTGGAGCAATTTTTTAAAGGTTCTTTGAGCACCTTTGTTAGTATAATTGGAAATGGGGCCAGAGAGGAATAACTATCAAGCCTTAACTAATCGGTGATATAACGTGTGTACTGTTTGGGGAAGGGGATTTAGGTTCATCCAGCAGGGTGGCCGTTCAGCCCTTAGTGATTGTGTTGGCCCCTGTCCAACCCACCAACACAGGGATGGGCAGAGGCTTTTGGTGACGTCGGGGAAGTCATGTGATCGGACATCGCGCCTGGTGTCCAACCAGAGTTGGCAGCTACAGTAGGAATCCTGAAGAAGGGTCTTGGCCCAAAGTGTCAACTGCTTTTTTCCTTTCCATAGATGCCACCTGACATCTGCCACCTGCATCTGCAGAATCTCTAACATTCAGATGAGTTTGTCTTCTCTCTGGCCCCGGGGAATCCAGTCCTCTTTAAGGGTTGGGACCTTAG
The DNA here is from genome assembly GCF_048418815.1 of Hemitrygon akajei. Lineage (NCBI taxonomy): Eukaryota > Metazoa > Chordata > Chondrichthyes > Myliobatiformes > Dasyatidae > Hemitrygon > Hemitrygon akajei. The sequence continues at coordinate 163,882,874 of NC_133134.1, forward strand.
TTGCCAATCCTCTTGGCCTAGCCAGGCTTTTCTAAGTATTAGTGAAGGTTGAGTTCATTGTCATGGAACATAGAGCACAGGACCTACGAAAGCATGGGCCCTTTGGACCATGATGTTGTCCCGAACATAAACCTACTTGATGATGAATTTACAAACAAGAGGAAATCTTCACATGCTGGAAATCCAAGCAACACACACAAAATGCTGGAGGAACTCAGCAGGCCAGGCAGCATCAACGGAAAGAAGTACAGTCGGCGTTTCCGGCCGAAACCCTTCGGCAGGACTCAATCTAACCCTTCTCTCCGACACAGCCTTTCGCCCTCGATTTTTCTTACATCATTTTACTTAAGAGTGTTTTAAATGTCCCTACTATACCTGCCTCTACCACCACCCCCCAGCAACATGTTCCAAGCACCTACCAATCTCTGCGTAAAAAAACTTGCCCTTCACTTAGCCTCCGAACTTACCTCCAATCACCTTCAACGTGTCACCTGCACGAGTACGTGTCTGCACAAGTGCGATGAAAAGCTTACTTGCAGGATGTCCGCTCCCAGGCACAGTGCATCAAATACACAACGTTCAAACGAAACAAAGCAACTGTTGTTTGTAAAATATCACCAGAAAGAACACAGTTAGAACAGAAGAATCTCCATTGTAACGCAGCGTGGCCATGGTGTTGAGAAGCTGAGCTGGTGATTAGGGTCGTGCAGGTTGGTTTCAGAACCAAATGGTTGAAGGGACCAAATGTTGCTGAACCTGGGCGTTTGGGATTTCAGGCTTCCGGACCTCCTGCATGATGGTTGCAGTGAGAAGCTGGCATGGCCCGAACGGAGGGGATCTTTGACGTGGCCTTGTTAAGGCAGCGCCTCCTGTAAGGATTAAATGATAATCTCTGGGATGTCCAGCGTAAAGGACAGAGCCATTGAGGTGGAGAACTGGAGGTGGGATCTGGGTCCCCGACAGACCTGGACAGCACAGTGTTTATCAGGATGATGCTCACTAACAGTGAATAGCTGTTGGTTCCCCTGGAATCTGGAAAATTTAGAGAAGATTTGACTGTCGCATTCAGGATAATAAAGGGTGAATTGATAGAACAGATGGAGAAAAATTGTTTCTCCAGGTTGTGGGCAGAGAGAGGGGGGGAGGGTGTTCCTGATCGAGGGTACTGGACACTGGTGTGTGTGTGTGTGTGTGTGTGTGTGTGTGTGTGTGTGTGTGTGTGTGTGTGTGTGTGTGTGTGTGTGTGTGTGTGTGTGTGTGTGTGTGTGTGTGTGTGAGAGAGAGACTGTGAGTGAGTGTGTGTGTGAGAGAGAGACTGTGAGTGTGACTGTGTGTGTGTATGTGAAAGACTGTGACTGAGTGTGAGAGAGAGACTGTGACTGTGAGTGTGTGTGTGTGTATGTGAAAGATTGTGCTGTGAGTGTGAGAGAGAGACTGTGACTGTGAGTGTGTGTGTGTGTGTATGTGAAAGATTGTGACTGTGAGTGTGAGAGAGACTGTGACTGTGTGTGAGAGAGAGACTGTGAGTGTGACTGTGTGTGTGTGTGAGAGAGAGAGACTGTGACTGTGAGTGTGTGTGAGAGAGAGACTGTGACTGTGAGTGTGTGAGAGAGAGACTGTGAGTGTGACGCTGTGTGTGTGTGTATGTGAAAGATTGTGACTGTGAGTGTGAGAGAGAGACTGTGACTGTGAGTGTGTGTGAGAGAGAGAGACTGTGACTGTGAGTGTGTGTGTGAGAGAGAGACTGTGAGTGTGACTCTGTGTGTGTATGTGAAAGATTGTGACTGTGAGTGTGAGAGAGAGACTGTGACTGTGAGCGTGTGTGTGAGAGAGACTGTGAGTGTGACTCTGTGTGTGTGTGTATGTGAAAGATTATGACTGTGAGTGTGAGAGAGAGACTGTGACTGTGAGTGTGTGTGTGAGAGAGAGACTGTGACTGTGACTCTGTGTGTGTGTGTGTATGTGAAAGATTGTGACTGTGAGTGTGAGAGAGAGACTGTGAGTGTGACTGTGTGTGTGAGAGAGAGACTGTGACTGTGAGTGTGTGTGTAAGAGAGACACTGTGACTGTGACTCTGTGTGTGTGTATGTGAAAGATTGTGACTGTGAGTGTGAGAGAGAGACTGTGACTGTGAGTGTGTGTGAGAGAGAGAGACTGTGACTGTGAGTGTGTGTGCGAGAGAGACTGTGAGTGTGACTGTGTGTGTGTATGTGAAAGATTGTGACTGTGAGTGTGAGAGAGAGACTGTGACTGTGAGTGTGTGTGAGAGAGAGAGACTGTGACTGTGAGTGTGTGTGTGAGAGAGAGACTGTGAGTGTGACTCTGTGTGTGTGTGTGAAAGATTGTGACTGAGTGTGAGAGAGAGAGACTGTGACTGTGAGTGTGTGTGAGAGAGAGAGACTGTGAGTGTGACTCTGTGTGTGTGTGTATGTGAAAGATTGTGCTGTGAGTGTGAGAGAGAGACTGTGACTGTGAGTGTGAGTGTGTGTGTGTGTGTTTCTCTGCAGTTATACACAGTGAAGGTGTAAGCCTGACTGCATGGGTGAGCTGCAAGACTGGATTTGACAGCGCAGTCACACCACCTGCACAGAACAAATGTAGATATTTGAAGCATGTTAAGAAACAAAATTTTCTTTCTCTCAAGCTCACAGTTCTCCCCTCACCACCTGCAGACATTGCCACCTGCAGCCAGAGGGCTCAGCCAGTGTGCCCACCAGCTGGTGCCCGCTCTCAGAACAGGGAGATGACCTGAGAGGTCATGGGGCCCTTTGGCAGTACTTCTTCTGGCCAGGGTCTGAGATGTCAGAGGCCAGTGTCCAAAGGCAGCAATGGGCGAAGGCAGGCTGTGAGAGAGAAACATGCAGCGAGTTGTGTCTGTCAGGCCTGGCTCCTTTAATGTGGCGGCGAACACTTCCTCCGTTCTGTGTAGGCTGCTTGGGGATGTTGTGTCTGGCAGGGCAGGCAGGAACCTGTAGTCTCCTGTGCATCCACCATTCTGGTTCCAAAGCAGATCAGCCTGTGATTTTGTGTTCCTCTCATCTGTAGAATCCTTTATTCGGTTCGAGCTGCTTCTCTCTTTTTTTCCTTTTCCTCTTTCTCAGTCATTGAAATCAAAAGAAAAACAGGTGGTTCTGGAGGCCAGGTCACTGGGTTCACAAGGCAGATGTTGCTAGGTTCTTGATTAGTCAGGGCATGAAAGGCTATGGGGAGAAGGGGGTTGAGAGGGAAATGGATCAGCCATGATGAATTGCTGGAGTAGACTTGATGGGCTGAATGGCCTAATTCTGCTTCTATGTCTGATGGTCATAAGAGTAACAATGGAACTATAATTTGTTGTCATGTAGGGAGATCTCTGAGGCAGTGTTTCAGGTTTAAAATAGAAGCTGAACACTCAGCAGGTCAGGCAGCATCCATGGAGAGAGAAACAGGGTTAACATTTCAAGCTGATGAACAGATAGGATGTTAATGCCCATGTAAGGACCTAAATTTTTTCCCATCCCTCTTCTCTCTTCTTCTATCCTCCACTCTGGTTTCCTTCTTACCTCTTTTCTCCTCACTTGCCTATCACCTCCCTCTGGTGCTCCCCCTTTCTTCCCTTTCTCCCATAGTCCACCCCTCTGTCTCAGATTCCTTCTTCTTCAGCCCTTTACCTTTTGCATCAATCACCTCCCAGCTCCTCACCTCATTTCCACCTTGCCTAGCGTCACCTACCACCTTGTAGCTCGTCAGCTCCCCCACCTTCTTATTCGGGCTTCTTCTCCCTTCCCCTCCAGTGCTGGTGAAGGGTCTCGTGCTGAAACATCGACTGCTTGTTCCTCTCCATAGACGCTGCCTGACCTGCCGAGTTCCTCCAGCACTTTGTGTGTGTTGCTCTCGACTGGGCTTTGTCTAATTTGCTCTCCCAACATCAGTGTTTTGTTCACAAGTCACTGGACTGAAACTCCTCCCCGGCGTATTTTTAGATGATGTTCTGAACGGTCCAAGAGCCCATGAACACTTCATCATCTTTCCTTCACTTTGCACTATGTATTTTAGTTTTGTGATATATAGTTATTTCATTTCCTTGCACGGTACTGCTGCTTAAAAACAACACATTTCACATCACATAAAGTCAAAGTTCAAAATTGAAGTCAAAGTCGAGTTTATTCAAAGTTCAAAGTATATTTATTATTAAAGTATTTATACATTATACAACCTTGAGATTCGCCTCCTTATAGGCAGCCACCAAACAAAGAACCGCAATAAACCAATTAAAAAAAACAAACACGAGGAAATCTGCAGATGCTGGAAATTCAAACAACACACTCAAAATGCTGGTGGAACGCAGCAGGCCAGGCAGTATCTATAGGAATAAGCACTGTCGACGTTTCAGGCCAAGACCCTTCGTCAGGACTAACAGAAAGAAAAGATAGTAAGAGATTTGAAAGTGGCAGGGGGAGGGGGAGACCGGAGATGATAGGAGAAGACAGGAGGGGGAGGGATGAAGCTAACAGCTGGGAAGTTGATTGGCAAAAGGGATACAAGGCTAGAGAAGGGGGAATATCATAGGATGGAAGGCCTTGGAAGAAAGAAAGGAGACACTTCACCTGTGAGTGGGCTAGTGTGATATACTGCGTCCGGTGCTACCGGTGCGGCCTTCTATATATTGGTGAGACCCGACACAGTCTGGGAGACCGTTTTGCTGAACACCTACGCTCGGTCTGCCAGAGAAAGCAGGATCTCCCAGTGGCCACACATTTTAATTCCACGTCCCATTCCCATTCTGATATGTCTATCCATGGCCTCCTCTACTGTCAAGATGAAGCCACACTCAGGTTGGAGGAACAACACCTTATATACCGTCTGGGTAGCCTCCAACCTGATGGCATGAACATTGACTTCTCTAACTTCCGTTAATGCCCCTCTTCGCCTTCTTACCCCATCCCTGATTTATCTATCTATCTATCTATCTATCTATTTGTTTGTTTATTTATGTTTTTTCCCCCTTTTTCTCTCTCTTTCCCTCTCACAATAACTCCTTGCCTGTTCTCCATCCTCCTCTGGTGCTCCTTCTCCAGCTCGGTATCCCTTTTGCCAATCAACTTTCCAGCTTTCAGCTTCATCCCTCTCCCTCCTGTCTTCTCCTATCATTTCCGGTCTCCCCCTCCCCCTGCCACTTTCAAATCTCTTACTATCTCTTTTTTTCTGTTAGCTCTGATGAAGGGTCTCAGCCCGAAACGTCGACAGCGCTTCTCCCTGTAGATGCTGCCTGGCCTGCTGTGTTCCACTAGCACTTTGTGTGCGTCAATTAAAAAAAGATCATTTTTTGCATTGTGCAAAAAAAATAAAATTGTATAAACAATTAAAGTAAGCAAATAGCATTCAGAACTGAAGCTTACAAAAGTGAGTCTGCAGCCACAAAGCCAGTTTTCACGACAGCCAATCCCGGAGCTCATTATTTGCAGCCCCGGCCTCGGTTCGGTGCAAAGATGAGTAAACTTCACAGAGCAGCGAGCTGAACTGTTCCTCGTCTCTGGCTCCAACATCCTGACCTTTAATCTGGCCTGGTGCTTAAACTGTCCAAACCTCGGACCTTCCCTCACTCTCAGACCCCGCCCGCCTCGACTCTGCTCGCCTTGCCTCAGTTCTGCTCCATCAAATCACCTCCAAGTCCACTCCAGCAATGGTCAAACGTTGGCTCATTGCCCGCTCTCGTGCTCGGGCCAAGCTGCATCGATCCAGCCTGTGCCCGTCATGCCCGCTTTTGAGACTTCAGTTCACACCACAAAAATGCCAGGTCGCACAGCTGGTTCAACAGCTCATCTCTGAGAGGGAAATCACAGGCTGCTGATTGCAGGGATCGTGTCAAAAGTGTGATTAAGACAGTAATTATGTTTTTGTTTGCTTCCAGCAAGTCTTTGCTGTGCTTCACCAGCACCCTTTTAAACTGGAATATTGTCGTATGTACAATGCATGCATGCAGATGTGCGAAGAAAAATCTACTTGCAACTGCATCATGGGCACATCGCATTATGTAAGCAGCATTCACGTGAAAAACATAAATTAAACATTAGAACAGAGGGATCTGGGAATGCAGATCCATAATTCCTTGAAAGTGACGTCACAGGTAGATAGGGTTGTCGTGAAAGCTTTTGGGACATTGGCCTTCAAAATCAAAGTACTGAGTACAGGAGTTGAGGTGGCATGTTGAAATTGTATAGGATGCTGCCGAGGCCCAATTCGAAGTATTGTGTACACTACAGCTTTGTTCACCCACCCACAGGAAAGACGTAAACAAGATTGAACGCATACAGAGAAAACTCACAAGGATGTTGCTAGGACTTGAGGACCTGAGTTATAGAGAAAGGTTGAATAGATTAGGACTTTATTCCCAGGAATGTAGAAGTCTGAGAGCAGATTTGATAGAGGTATACAAAGTTATGAGGGGCATAGATAGAGAAAATGTAAATAGGCTTTTTCCACTGAGGTTGGGTGGGACTACAACTAAAGGTCATGGGGTAAGGGTGAAAGGTGAAATGGTTAAGGGGAATATGAGGTGGAGCTTCTTCACTTAGAGTGTGGAACAAGCTGCTAGTACAAGTGGTGGATGTGGAGTCGATTTCAACATTTAAGAAAAATTTGGATAGGTACATGAATGAGAGGGGTATAGAGGGCTTTGGTCTAGGTCCAGGTAAATAGGACTAGGCAGATTAATGGTTCAGTACAGACTAGATGGGCTGAAGGGCTTGTTTCTTTACTGTAATGTTCTATGACTCTGACTATTTTTTTACAAAAAGACGCAATTAGAACAAAAGAACGAAGTCCATTTTAGTGAAAAGTGGTTAAATTTGTCATAATGTCATAGATTTATCAAAATATTGAGATAATGATTAGGGTTTTGCTAGTTGGTACAAGAAAAGAATGGTTGAAGAAAGGTATTGAACCCCGTGGTGTAAAATTCAGGGATCTGTGTCTCCTGCACGCTGGCAGCTGTGAGAAGATGGCGCTACCTGGAGAGTGGGAATTTTTGATGACGGATGTTGACTTCTTGAGGCAATACTAGCAACGTTGACTCTGCCCATGATGTACAGGGCAGAGTCCACTACCATCTGCGATTTCTTACATTGCTGTATATTTGAATTGCCATACCAAAGCATCTTGCAACTAGTCCGGATGCATTCAACAGAATGTTTTTAGAGTGTTCGATGACAATCTGTGCCTCCTGAGAGAGTAAAGACACTGGCGTGCTTTTCTTACGATTGCATAATCATTGTGATAATAAATCGGATTCTGATTTTCGTTATTCTGATTTACATGAGGCAAGATTACATATGAGCCGAGAAAGGTCGTAAAGGGGCGGGGAAAAGCTTTCAAAGTTACCGAAAAATTCAGGAATTAATAAGTCTGCAGCAAATTCAAGGAATTTTTTTTCTGATCAGGAATCAGAATCAGGTTTAATATCACAGGCATATGTCATGAAATTTATTGTTTTTATAGCAGCAGTACAATGCAATACATAATAATAAAAACTGTAAATTACAGTAAATATATATATAATAGTTAATTTAAATAAGTAGTACAAAAATGTAGTGAGGTAGCATTCATGGGTTTAATGTCAATTCAGAAATTGGATGACAGAGGGGAAGAAGCTGTTCCTGAATGGTTGAGTATGAGCCTTCAGGCTCCTGTACCTCCTTCCTGATGGTCGCAATGGCCTAGGTGATGGGTGTCGTCTTTTTGGGGCATCACTGCTTGCAGGTGTCCTGATTGCTGGGGAGGCTAGTGCCCATGATGGAACTGACTGAGTTTACAACTCTCTGCAGCTTCTTTTGACCCTGTGCAGTAGCCCCCCACCCCCCCCCCCACCCGCCACACCAGACAGTGATGCAGCCAGTTAGAATGCTCTCTAGGGTACATCTGAAGAAATTTGAGAGTGTATTGGGTGACATACCAAATCTCCTCAAACTCCTGAAGAAATATAGCCACTGTTGTGCCTTCTTTGTCGCTGTATCAATGTGGTGAACTACATATACCTGTCTGGACTGCTCCTGTGGCTCCTCCCACAGACCCCCGCTGACTGCTCCTGTGGCTCCTCCCACAGACCCCTGTATAAAGGCGATTGAGGCCTGAGCCCGGCCTCATTCTCCAGGATGTAGTGTTGTTCATTCTTCCAGTCAATAAAAGCCGATATCTCGCTTCTTACGTCTCAGAGTGAGTTATTGATGGTGCATCAATCGATGTGTTGGGTCCAGGAGAGATCCTCAGTGATGTAGACACCCAGATACTTGAAATTGCTCACTCTTTCCACTTCTGATCCCTCGATGAGGATTGGTGTGTGTTTCCTCATCTTACCCTTTCTGAAGTCCACAATCAGTTCTTTGAATAAGGGTTATTTGAATTGCTTTTGAGTCTGAAAAACGAGTCACAAAATGGTTCCAAACCAATTTGAAATGAAACATCTGTGATCACACATAGCTAAACCGCAGCTTTGCAATCTCAGCAAGTGGCAGCTCTGTCCTTTCACACTTGCCCAGATTCTACACCCAGCTGACTCACGCGCATCGTTACTGAAACTCTTGCCATATCTACAGCATGTCGTTAAGATTCAGATTTACTTATCACATGTATGTGTCATGGTGTCATGGTGCACTAACAAATGACTGAACCCAGGTGCAGAGGAATGACAGACTCCCCTGTAGCGACAGAAATAAGAACTTATTCATAGGAATTCCAACAGAACATCAGTAGCTCGACCAATGTTCCTTCTAATTTGTAATGACCGGTGTGCGCAAAAATCTTGTGCTGTGCAATTTTTTTGCCCAGTGACAACAACATGTGCGCCCTGAATAATTCCTTCAACAAAAACAGTATAAGTAAACCAGTTCTAAAATCTGCAGACAAATCATCACAGACTCCATGTTGTCAACACCACCCACATTAGAAACCGGAAAAGGAAACATGATGGTGTATGATTGTGCCAACGAGGTAGCGGGTGACAACCTTGTGTACGCAGTTTAAATCTCTTTGTGCACTATCAGCAAAAGGTGTTTGCACGCACATGCACACACTTTAGAGGGAACATTGGTTGTGCAATGACTCAATCTTAAAACACAGGGAGCCTGAGCTAAGTGTGCTAATTGGGAGTCCGCTTTAAGTAATCACAGTATGCGGAAAACCTGTGCCAGTCAAAATAAACTTAACAAGATTCAACAGAAAGCAGACATTAGGCCTAGATTTCCCCACTGGACTCCCATAGGTTCATAGACTCAAGGCTCTGGCTGACATGTCTCAACTTCTGGACTTTTTGGGCTTTGACCGTTGGGCTTCAATCTGGACCTTCACAATAACACCCTCTGTTCTTTTGCAGTTGGCATCTACTGAGTATGGCAAGCATCCAGGTTTACCTTCCATTTGGGAGGCCATTTCACCTTTCAGTTCTGTTCTGTTATCCAGTTGGACCCTGGTTAATTCATGTCTCAACTTCTTCCTACTGGGACTTCTCCTTTGGAATTTGAAACCTGTGCCCACCACCAAAGACATTCCATCTCCAAAAAGCCCAAATTTACACTCAGCATCTGTAGTCTTAGAATGTAAAACATAGAACAACAGTACTGTACCGAATAAATCCCTTCACCCACGATGTTGTGCTGAATAAATGAAGCTAAAGGCACCAGATCCTTTCTGCCTGCTGATGATCCACATTCTCTGATGATGATCCCGTTCTCTGCTTATTCACGTGCCTACCTCGGAGCCTCTTACGCATCTCTATCATCTCTATAATTTCTGTTTCCACTCCAGACACCCACTACTCTCTGGAACAACTTGCCCCTCACATCTTCTTTGAACCTACCCCTCTCACTTTAAACCTATGTTCTCTAGTAGTAGACATTTCAACCCCGGGAGAAAGATGCAACTTTTTAAATGTTCCATTATGTTTTTTCATGATATTATAAACTTCTATGTCCCCTCATCCTCTGCTGCTCCAGAAAGCAACCCTAGTTTCTCCAGACTCTTCTTATAAAACAAGCCTTCTAATCCAGATAGCATCCTGGTGACTTTCTAGTGAGTGACTTGGACCATAAGACAATAGAACTTAGAAAAGTACAACACGGGAACAGGCCCTTTGGCCCAAAATGTGCAAAACCAATTAAATTAGTAACCAAAAGGCCAACTAAACTAGTCCCTTCTGCTTACACAATGTCCATGTCCTTCCATTTTCCTAGCACTCATGTGCCTATCTAAATGTCTCTTAAAAGTCCCTGATGTATCTGCCTCTCCCACCCCAGGCAGTGCACCCCAGACATCCAACCCTCTCTGAGTGAAAAAAACCTGCCCCTCACATCTCCTTTGAAATTAACCCCTCTCACCCTCTGCTATTAGACATTTCTACCCGAGGAGAAAAGATACCGTCTGCCTACTCTAGCAGTGCCTCTCATATTCTATCAGATCTCTCCTCGGCCTCTACTGCTCCAGAAAAAACAACCCAACTTTATCCAACCTCTCATTATAGCACTTGCCCACTAAGTTCAAAGTTCAAAGTGTATTTATTACCAAAATACGTATATATTACCACATACACCCTGGGATTCATTTTCTTGCAAGTATACTCAATAAATCCAATAATGATAGTAGAATCAAAGAAAGACTGAACCAACTGCGTAAACAACCAATGTGCAAAAGACGACAAACTGTAGAAATACACAAGGAAAGCAGGAACAAAAGTAAATAAATAAATAGATAGATACATAGATAGACAGATAAATAAATATAGAGAACACCAGATGAAGAGTCCTTGAAAGTGAGTCCACAAATTGTGGGAACATTTCAGTGATAGGGCAAGTGAAGTTGAGTGAAGTTATCAAGTACTCTTCAGCTGCTTCTTAAATATTGTGAGAGTTTCTATGTCCGCTAACTTCTCAGGTAATGCATTGCAGATTGCAATCACCTTCTGGGTGAAAAAATTCTTCCTCTGATCCCTTCCAAACCTCTTACTCCCCATTTAAAACCCATGCCCTCTGACTGTGAAGACCTCTGCCAAAAGGAAACAATTGTTGGATGAAGGTTTGAAATAAACTGTGAGGTAATGTTGCAGTTCTGGAAAACTCTGGTTAGACCATACTTTGAGCATTGTATTCAGTTCTAAAATTCAAAGTTCAAAGTACAAAGTAAATGTTATTATCAAAGAACATATATGTCACCATATACAACTCTGAGATTCATTTTCCTGTGGGCATACTCAGTAAATCTATAGGATAATGACCATTACAGAATCAATGAAAGGCCACCCAACTAGGGCATTCAAGCAGATTGCCTCATTATAGGAAGGATGTGGAAGCTTTAGAGAGGGTGCAGAGGAGATTTACCAGGATGCTGCCTGGATTAGAGAGCATGTCTCATGAGGTTAGGCTGAGCGAGTTAAAGCTGTTTGCTTTGGAGTGAAAGAGGATGAGAGATGACTTGGTAGAGGTGTACAAGAAGCATAGATCTGATTGAGTCTTTTTACTCAGTGCAAAAATGGCCATTATGAGGGAGCATCATTTTGAGGTTTTTGGAAGAAATTATAGGGGGACATCGGAGTTAAGTTTTCTCACAGAGGTTGGTGGGTGTGTGGAACGTGCTGCCAGGGGGTGGAGTTAGAGACAAATACATTAGGGACATTTAAGAAACTCAGATAGGCACAAGGATGAAAGAAAAATGAAGGGATAAGTGGGAGGAAAGAGTTAGGTTGATCTTAAAGTAGGTTAAAGAGGTTGGCACGCCATCGTGGGCTGATGTCTCTGTACTGTGCTGTGGTGTTCTACATTCTATGTTCAAGGCTGGGGACTAAGACACGAGACACACTGGGCCAATTGGACTCCTTCAGCGCTGACAGTTGCTATGACTCTAGGATTCTTTATCTCCTCGTTGTAGATCTCTCAGCAGAGGAAGTGGTTTTTCTGCATCTCTGAACCACCACACACCCTTGGCGGCTTCAGACTAACGACACAGCCGGATCTCCCCAGCACACAAACACCTGACCTGTGAATCAGACATGATCTAACTGAACGGGAGAGCGGGTTGCAGCTTGATAATGCCTCAGTGGGCTATGATCTCACATCTGAGTCAGAGGTTCCTGAGTTCAAGTCACAGACAGATACACAAACAGCAAGGAAATAGAACAAAGAGCATCAGACTAAATAGCACAGTAGGGCTCTTCATCCTTAAATGGGTGCCCTCCGATATTGGCCATCACCACCCTGGGAAAAAGCCACTGGCTGTTCACTCTGTCTATGCCTCTTGCAACCTTATTCATATCTAACAAGATGCCCCTTATCCTCCGACACTTCAAGGAGAAAAGAATCAGAAACAGGTTTACCAGCATTGCAATCTGCCATGCACTTTGGTAGAAGAAATAGAAGTGTAGACTATTTTCTAAAAGTCAAAAATCCAAGGTGCAAAGGGACTTGGGAGTCCTCATGCAGGATTGCCTAAAGGTTAATTTGCAGGTTGAGTCTGTGGTGAGGAAGGCAAATACAATGTTAGCATTCATTTCAAGAGGATTAGAATATAAAAGCAAGGGTGTAATGTTGAGACTTTTTAAAGCTCTGCTGAGGTCTCACTTGGAATATTGCGAGCAGTCTTAGAAATATAGAAACATAGAAAACAAACAGCACAATACAGGCCCTTCGGCCCATAAAGTTGTGCTGAACATGTCCCTACCTTAGAAATTACTAGGCTTACCCAAAGCCCTCTATTTTTCTAAGCTCCATGTACCTATCCAAAAGTCTCTTAAAAGACCCTATCGTATCCACCTCCACCACTGTTGCCGGCAGCCCATTCCATGCACTCACCACTCTCTGAGTAAAAAACTTACCCCTGACATCTCCTCTGTACCTACTCCCCCAGCACCTTAAACCTGTGTCTTGGGCATCTTATCTAAGAAAGGTTGTGTTAAGTGGTTAAGGCGTTGGTCTAGTGATCTGAAGGTCGCTAGTTCGAGCCTCAGTTGGGGCAGCGTGTTGTGTCCTTGAGCAAGGCACTTAACCACACATTGCTCTCACCGGTGCCAAGCTGTATCGGCTTAATGTCCTTCCCTTGGACAACATTGGTGGCATGGAGAGGGGAGACTTGCAGCATGGGCAACTGCTGGTCTTCCATACAATCTTGCCCAGTCCTCAGTCAACATCGAAATCGATGGACAGCTGAAGAAGAAGAAGATCTAAGAAAGGATGTGCTGACATTGAGAGGGTTCAAAGGAGATTCATGAAAATGATTCTGGGATCATCTTGTCATATGAGGAGCATTTGATGGCTCTGTATCTCTACTCACTGGAATTCAGAAGAATGAGGGGTGACTTCATTGATCGCAATATAATATGGATCACAGTAGATGTGTCTGATGTAAAACTGAAAAGCAGCTGGATTTCCAGAGGCTGACTACAACAGACTGCTTTCTAAGATACCATTAGAGAAGACCTCAGTGATGCTAAAGACAAGTGAACAAGAGTCCCTCAAAGCCGAACTGAAAGTGAAGGTGATGTAGGAAGGCCAAACACAGCAGTTAGAACTTTACGTATTGAGCTGTGGAGGGCCAGCACTTTTCCGATGTAAATGGTTGAGAAAAATCCAACTAGACTGGGACTTAATCAAAACTTTCAGTGTGGCATCAACAGGCAACTGTGGCCCAAATGGCAGCACTAACTTGAGGCTGTTGCAGCTGGTTATTGTTATTGAGAAGATGTTTGAGAAAGGAATAGATTGAAGATTTGGGCAAGAGCTGTTCAGTATGGAAAAAAGTTCAAAATACACCCCACAGGCAGCATTATACCCATGGGAGTGGCTGTTGTCACCATGGCAAAGATTACGTATCGACTTTACTGGGCCATTCATGGCCTCCATGTTTCTGAATGCTCTGGATGTTCATTCAAAGTGGCCGGAGGTTATATGAATGAAGTCAACCACCTCAGCAAAACTGTCTCCACTCTGAGGACTATCTTCACCAGAAATGGCTTACCAGAACACATTGTGAGTGACAACGGACCACTATACACATCTGAAGAATTCTGACTGTTCATGAAGGAAAATGGCATCGGACACTTCAAGTCAGCTCCTCATCACCCAGCAACAAATGTGTTACAATAGCTGAAAGGTTTATCCAAACATTCAAGGAGTCCATTAAAGCAATGGACAAGGAGGAGACTTCTCTACAGCACAAGGTGAACTCTGTTGTATATGTATACGAACTTGTGTATCGGAACTCTGTTCATGCAACGACAAATCAAACTCCTGCAATGCTGTTCATGAACAGGATTCTGAGATCTCACATAAACCTCCTGAAACCAGATCTACGGAGGGAAGTACTGAATAAACAGTTCAACCATTTGCCAAGTGAATCAGCAAGGAGCTTCGAGATTGGACAGGCGTCTTAGCACATGAGTATTGAGAAAACAAGTGGACACCCGTTAGGATAACTACAAGAGCTGGACCACCAATATACATAGTGGATGTTAGAAATCAGACATGGAGACATCGTGTGGACCAGGTACTGGACGCTCAATCGAAGAACACATCTGAGTTGACCGCATCCAACAAGGCGGACACATTACAGTCACCGGACTGGCCTCTCAGTGATGATCATGTCACTGACAGCAACCTGACACTGGCGACTGAGAACGTTGTCTTAGACCAATCATCCACCAAATCTGATGCCACCCCACAGGTCCAGAGATGCTACCCTGAAAGAAACAGAGCACAGCCCAAAAGACTGAACCTTTAAAACAGTGAAGTTAGTTACAGACTGTTATTGTGGAAGCATGTTTATTTGGAATATGGGTTTAAGAAAGGGAAGCTGAATATTTTGTACATATACAGTTTTATGTTGCATTAGAGGGAGTACAAAGAAGGTTTACCGGATTGATTCCTGGGATGGCAGGACTTTCATATGAAGAAAGACTGGATCGACTGGGCTTATACTCGCTGGAATTTAGAAGATTGAGGGGGGATCTTATTGAAACGTATAAAATTCTAAAGTGATTGGACAGGCTAGATGCAGGAAGATTGTTCCCGATGTCGGGGAAGACCAGAATGAGGGGTCACAGTTTAAGGATAAAGGGGAAGCCTTTTAGGACCGAGATGAGGAAAAACTTCTTCACACAGAGAGTGGTGAATCTGTGGAATTCTCTGCCACAGGAAACAGTTGAGGCCGGTTCATTGGCTATATTTAAGAGGAAGTTAGATATGGCCCTTGTGGCTAAAGGGATCAGGGGGTATGGAGAGAAAGCAGGTACAGGGTTCTGAGTTGGATGATCAGCCTTGATCATACTGAATGGCGGTGCAGGCTCGAAGGGCCGAATGGCCTACTCCTGCACCTATTTTCTATGTTTCTATTAATCTAAAGGGGGAGGAAGACTAATGTATGGATCTATTTCTTTTAGAGTAATGATCCCCCCCTTAGCACTATTTATTGACCTGTTGTCTATGCATTCCCATTATTCTCTCTCTCGCTGCAATGTGAATACACCAGTTAAAGCCATCTCCCACGTGCATACTTTTATTTAATTGATATGTCGTTGTGCACAGACACAACAGTAGCAATGAGAAAAGGGCATGTCCTGGGTGATAGAGGTCCTTAATGGTGGATGCTGCCTTCTTGACATATCACCTTTTGAAGATGTCCTCGATGCTGGGGAGGCGAGAGCCCACGATGGAGCTGACAGAGCTTACAACGTTCTGCAGCTTTTTCCAATCCTGCGCGATACCAAATGGTGCTGCAAATAGTTAGAATGCTCTCCACGGTATGTCTGTGGAAATTTGCGAGAGTCTTTGGTGTTATACCGAGTATCCTCAAACTCCCGGCATGCCTTCGGAATCAGAATCAGAATCAGGTTCGGGTCATGACCGGCCCGGGTCATGAAATTTGTTAACTTTGTAATTGCACCGATATGCAGGACACAGGATAGATCTTGAGAGATTTTGACACCCAAGAACTTGAAAGGGCTCACCCTTTCCACTGCTGGTCCCTCGATGAGGATTGGAAAGCGCTAACTCACTCAACCTATCCTCACAAGATTGCTCTCTAATCCAGGCAGCATCTTGGTAAATCTCCACTGCTCTCTCTCTAAAGCTTCCACATGCTTCCTATAATGAGGCAACCAAATCCATGTGTGGTCTCACCAGAGTTTTATAGGGCTGCAATATTACCATGCCTTGATTTGACCCTGAAATTAAGTTTCAAATCCTGGAAGAGAAATTTTCAATGTCATGTTTACTCTTTGCCCACAGTTTTCAGCAGTACACAAGTCAGAAGATTGGGTAAAAGCCCCTGCACCTGAGTCCAGGGCCAGTCGCACTGGCCCGACCCACATTGAATCTTGATGATTTTTATCTGAGGTTCTTTGACAGTCATGAATGAGGCATAAAACTTGTTACTTAAAATTGTTTATGAAATGTTACTAGGGGAAAGGAAGATAGCAGAAAGCAAGAGAGTGGAATACAGAAGACAAGGAGCTTAATGGCAGGGAAAAGAACAAAAAGGGAGGTGGTTGTGAGACAAAGAGAAAGAGAAAGAACCAGCATGCACAAAATGCTGGCGGAACCCAGCAGGACAGGGAGCATCTAGAAAAAGAGTACAGTCGACGTTTCGGGCCGAGACCCGTCGGCAGGACTGGAGAAAAAAGCTGAGGAGTAGATTTAAAAGGTGGGGGGAGGGGAGAGAGAAACCCCAGGTGACAGGTGAAACCTGGAGGGGGAGGGAGGAAGTAAAGAGCTGGGACGTTGATTGGTGAGAGAGACAGGAGGCCATGGAAGAAAGAAAAGGGGGGAGGAGCACCAGAGGGAGGCGATGAGTGGTTAAGGAGATAAGGTGAGAGAGCAAAAAGGGTATGCGAAATGGTGAAAGGGAGGGGAGGGGGCATTACCGGAAGTTGGAGAAATCAATGTTCACGCCATCAGGTTGGAGGCTCCCACTCTAAGTGTGGCCTCATCATAAGAGTGGAGTGGTGGGAATGGGCAGTGGAATTAAAAAACGTGGCCACTGGGGGTCCCACCTTTACTGGCCTATGGAGCACAGATGCTCGGTGAAGTCGTCTCACATTCTTCACCAGGTCTCACCAATATACAGGAGCCACACCGGGAGCACCAAACACAATATATGACCCCAACAGACTCAATGGTGAAGTGGTGCCTCACCTGGAAGGACTGTTTGGGGCCCTGAATGGTGGTGAGGGAGGAGGTGTAGGAGCAGGAGTAGCACTTATTCCGCTTGCAAGGGTAAGTGCCAAGAGGGAGATCAGTGGGGAGAGATGAATGGACAAGAGAGTTGCGTAGGGAGTGATCCCCGAGGAAAAGCAGAAAGTGGATCTCCCACCCCCTTTTCCCTCTCTCACCTTATCTTCTTGCCCACTCATCGCCTCCCTCTGGTGCTCCTCCCCCTTTTTTTTCTTCCTTGGTTCCTTCCATCAATCAACTTCCCAGCTCTTTACTTCATCCCTCCCCCTCCGTGTTTCACCTATCACTTCCTGTTTTTCTCTCCCACCCCCCACCTTTTAAATCTACTCTGCATTTTTCTTTAGTCCTGCCAAAGGGCTTCAGCCCAAAATGTTGACTATTTACTCTTTTCCTAGATACTACCTGGCCTGCTGAGTTCCTCCAACATTTTGCGTGTGTTGCTTGGATTTCCAGCATCTGCAGATTTTCTCCTGTTTGTGAAAGAACCAAAGTGGTCTGGTCTTCTTATACCAGATTGCTGATAACAGTAAATTCCATTTCACGTCTACTGCTTAAATTAACCAATAAGATTACTCCTAGTAAACACAAAGTACACTACAGATGCTGTGGTCAAATCAAGACGTATAAAAAGGCTGGATGAACTCAGCAGGTCGGGCAGCATCCGTTGAAAGAAGCAGTCAATGTTTCGGGTCGAGACCCTTCGTCAGGACTAAAGAAGGGGGGGCAGGGGCCCTATAAAGAAGGTGGGGGGAGGGTGGAAAACCAATCAGAGGAAAGATCAAGGGGTGGGGGAGGGGAAGCAGGGAGGGGATAGGCCGGAGAGGTGAAGAAGGAATCTAAGGGGAAAGCACTATTGGTAGTAGAAGAAGGCAGAGTCATGAGAGAGGTGATAGGCAGCTAGAAGAGGAGACAGAGTGAAGGTGGGATGGGGGAAGAGAGAGGGAGGGAATTACCGGAAGTTGGAGAATTCGATGTTCATACCAAGGGGCTGGAGACTACCCAGACGGTTTATGAGGTGTTGTTCCTCCAACCGAAGATAAGATTACTCCTATTCACCTGCCACTGAAACTAAGTTTCCAGAAAGATACGACGACAACGGCAGCCACTGAAAAACTTACTGAACAATCACGTCAGAGTCAGAATCAGGTTTAACATCACTGGCACGCGTCGTGACATTTGTTATTTAGCGGCAGCAGTGTGTTGCAATAAATAATAATAAAAAAAATAAACTACAATAAGTACACACTGTATATATAAATTAAATTAAATTAAATAAGCCGTGCAAAGTTAAAGGATAAAGACTACTGAGAAAGTATTCAATGGGCATTCAGAGATCTGATGTCAGAGGGGAAGAACCTGTTCCTGAAACATTGAGTACGGGTCTTCAGGCCTCTGCAGCTGCTCCCGATGGTGGCAATGAGAAGAGGGCAAGCCCTGGGTGGTGGGGTGCTTAATGATGGAATGCCTCCATTCCTGGATACTGGGGAGGCTAGTGCACGCGATAGAGCCGGCTGAGCTTACAACTTCGTGCAGCTTTTCCTGATCCTGATCAGTGGCCCCTCAGTACCACAAGGTGATGCAGCCAGTTAGGATGCTCTCTACGGTACATCTGCAGAAATTTGCCAGTGCCTTTGGTGACATACCAATTCTCCTCAAACTCCTAATGAAATATCGTCACTGTCATGCCTTCTTTGTAATTGCATCAGTATATTGGGCCCAAGATAGATCCCCAGAGATGTTCACATCCAGGAACTTGAAACTGCTCACCCTTTGTGGTGAACTACATTTACCTGTCTGGACATGCCCCCCTCTGCTGACTGCTCCTATGGCTCCTCCCACAGACCCCTGTATAAAGGTGATTGGAGGCACTGCTCCTCCCTCAGTCTCCAGGATGTCGTATGGTGATCTCTTGCTGCTGACTGCTCTCTTCCAGCGAATAAAATCCTATATCTCGCCTCACGTCTCTGAGAGTTATTGATGGTGCATCACCCTTCCACTTCTGATCCCTCAGTAAAGACCGGTGCGTGTTTCCTTGATTTAACCTTCCTGAAGTTCACAATCAATTCCCTGATCTTACGGGCATTGAGTGCAAGGTTCTTGTTGCAATACCACTTTATCGGCTGATCTATCTCACTGCTGTACGTCCTGTCACCATCTAAAATTCTGCCCACAAAGGGTGTGGTCATCAACAAATGTATAGATAGCATTTGAGCTGTGTATAGCCACAAAACATTGGGTGTGGAGAGAGTAGAGCTGTCGGCTGATCAGATGTCCTTGAGGATCCTGTATGTAATCAGAATCAGATTTAATATCACCAGCACATGTCACGAAACTTGTTAACTTTGCAGCAGTAGTGCAATGGTAAATATAGAAAAAAAACTGAATTGTAGTAAGTATATATGTGTTATTAAATAATTAAATCGAGGTAAATAGTGCAAAAACAGAAATTAAAATAGTGAGGTAGTGTTCATGGGTTCAATGTCCATTCAGAAATTGGATGGCAGAGGGGAAGAAACTGATCTTGAATCGCTGAGCGTGTGCCTTCAGCTCCTGTACCTTCTCCCTGATGGTAGCAGTGAGAAGAGAGCATGTCCTGGGAGGCAGGAGTCCTTGATGATGGAAGCCGGTTTTGTGAGGCACCGCTCCTTGAAGATACCTTCGATACTACAGAGACTGGCACCCGAGATGGAGCTGACTAATTTTACAACTCTCAGCTGTTTGTCACAAGGCTGTGCAGTAACCCCCCCACCCCGCCACCACCCCATACTAGACAATGATGCAGTCAGTCAGATACTTGCATTTTGTAAGTATCAGAGCAGCTACCGCGCTGCGATCTACTGAAGCAAACTTTTGTCGGCCGATAGATCCTACAAGCAGGGCGGGCGCGTGCCCTGTCACACTCCTCGCTCGGTCGGTCGCTCTCTCCGGACTGCGACCGCCACAGCCCCAGTACGGGGACCTCCGGCCCTGACCTTGTCCTCTCACCCCAGCCACGACCAGCCGCACCTGGCCAAGGAGTCTGGTGGCGGGTGGGCGGGAAGCTGGAGTTCGGGCCCGGAGGCTGTCTAGTGAGGCAATGAAGCCCTCAAAACTGCTTCGGCACCCTGAGTCCAAGCACCCTGCACTTAAAGACAAACCCACTGAGTTTTTTCAGCGGAAAAAGTGTGAGCGGCACGGGACAAAAGCTAAGTGCTGAGAGCTGCGAAAACTAAATTGTGGAATAGACTGGACAGAAGGAACCTGCTTCAAGTATCGCTGAATTCCAGTCATGTTTAACACCCCCCCCCCCCCCCCACCACCCTCGGCCGGTCCGCAAGAATATTGTCAATATTAAACCAGTCCGCGGTGCGAAAAAAGGGTGGGTACCCCGGTGTTTATACATTATTTCTACTGCCGGGTTGCGGGGTTTTACTTCCGGTCTTTTCTGCCCTGGTGCGTATGTGTGAAACTAATTGATCTGGGGTCGATCTTGCCTTTTACTACGGCTGAGGTAGGGGATCTTGGGCTTAAAAAGGTTGGTGACCACCAGGGTAGAGGAACAACACCTTACATTCCGTTTGGGTAGCCTGCAACCAGATGGCATGAACATTGATTTCTCTAACTTGTAGTAATGCCTCCCACCCCTCCCCTTCACCATTTCCCATTCACTTTTCCCTCTCTCACCTTATCTCTTTGCCCGCCCATCAGCTCCCTCTGGTGCTCCTCCCCCCCTTTTTCTTCTTCCATGACCTTCTGTCTCTCTCACCACTCAACTTCCCAGCTCTTTACTTCATCCCTCCCTCTCCAGGTTTCACCTATCACCCTGTGTTTCTCTCTCCCCTCCCCACCACCTTTTAAATCTACTCCTCAGCTCTTTTTCTCAAGTCCTGCCAAAGGGTTTCAGACTGAAATGTCAATTGTACTTTTTTCCATAGATGCTGCCTGGCCTGCTGAGCTCCTCCAGCATTTTGTGTGTGTTGTACACACCATGTTGTACATGGATTTTCTCTGGGTTTTCCGGTTTCCTTCTACAGTGCCAAGGCATGCTGGTGGTAGGTTAATTGGTCATTGTAGATTGTCCTGTCATTAGGGTAGGGTTAAATCAGGGGATTCCTGGGCAGTGCAGTTTGAAGGGCCTATTCCATGCTGCTTCACAATAAATGAATAAATAAATGACTCTCAGGGTGGTATATAATGACATTGCATATTTTAATAATAAATTTACTTTGAACTTTGAATTTCCATCACTTCCTCTTGCTAAACAAAATTCTGCCAATTTCACCTTTTCCATTATTGCAAAGGATGGTTCAGACTGGCTGCCACAGCTACGACACACAGCACTCAAACCTTTTCATGAAGCGACAGGGTGCGATACAAGGCAAGGATTTTATTTCCTTCATGATATTTTAATTGGAATCGGTACAACAATGTCTTATGAGGTGTGATGCATGCTGAAACAGGAACAGATGGGATTTGTCAATCACAGTCACCTCAGAGCATCGAATCCTGGGACGTGCAGCTTGGCTGACGAAGGGTACAGGACGTGTAAGTGAAAACCTGCCTCTATTTGTACTCTGCTGCAACCTAACGACCAACGTGCATGTTGTAGGAATGTACCTGTGTCTGTGAAATAGATGGAGCAAACACACGTGTGTGCTCATGAAGAGTCACACACAATGTTTGCTCACCTACAGCGCACATACCAGAGTCAGAATCAGAAACAGATTCACTAGCATTGACGTACCATATGTCATGGAATTTGCGGCAGCAGTATATATATTTCTTACTGTAATTTAATGTTTTATATTGTATTATATGGTATATAATACATATTATTATATATGGGGTGTGGTGCAGATGGCAGAGAAGGAGTGCCGGGGTAGTGCCATTCTGTGTATGTGTATACACTTAGTGGTGTCTTTATTAGGTACCCAACAGAGTGGCCACTGAGTGTCTGCACGTTGTCTTCTGCTGCTGTAGCCTATCTACTTCATGGTTTGATGTGTTGTGCATTAAGAGATGCTCTTCTGCACACCACTGTTGTAATGCATGGTTATTTGAGTTACTGTTGCCTTCCTGTCCACTTGAACCAGTCTGGACTTTCTCCTCTGATCGCTCTTGTTAACTAGACGCTTTTTGCCCACAGAACTGCTACTCACTGGATGTTTTATGTTTCTCACACTATTCTTTGTAAACTCTGGAGACAGGAGTGCATGGAACTCCCAGGAGATCAGAAGTTTCTGAGATACTCAAACCACCCCATCTGGCACCGACAATCATTCCCTTAGATCACTTACATCACATTTCACAATCAAAGTCACTTGCATCACATTTCTTTCCCATTCTGATATTTGGTCTGAACAACAACAGAAAATCTTGACCATGTCTGCATGCTTTTATTCATTGAGTTGCTGTCCCATGATTGGCTGATTAGATATTTGCTTTAACGAGCAGGTGTATAGGTGTACCTAATAAAGTGGCCATTGAGTGTAGATCATAGAACAGTACAGCACAGTACAGGCATGCTGTTGATGAAAAATCTGACAATGTTGAGAGTGACAGGGACTGAGTAGCCTTGAGATTTAAAATGTGAAAACTAACAAGAGACAAGCAATGTAGCTTACACCAGAAATGAACGGCAAATTGACACTGGCTCACCTGTTTCATTCATTCCACAGAATGAGTTTGAATGGCATTTCAAAGATACTGAACTGAAGCCTGCAGATATCAAACAAAGAATTTATACTGGAGAAAAGATAACTCCCATGAGAATGACATTCGTAACAGTGAAATACAACCAACAAGCCACATTGGACTTGTCTATGTTAAAAACAGGAGGGCCAGCGTTGTGGGGTCAGGGGTGGCTGAGAAAACTTCAACTTGATTGGAGATCCATCCCCTATTTGCATGCCACATCCCTTGTAATAGAGTCAACTGAAAGCAAATTAAGAAAGGTACTGAATGACGCCATATCAGTGTTCAAGGATGGCATTGGCAATCTCAAGCATATCAAGGGTAAAATAGTGTTAAATGAAAATGCCTTATCCAATTTTTACAAAGCCTGCCTGGTTCCATGAAAAAGTAGTTAGTGAGCTAGATTGCATGGAGGCTGAAGGAATGCTTTCCAAGGTTGAATAGAGCCCATGGGCAATGCAACTGGTTTCAGTAGCCATAAACAATGGGTCTGTCAGGATCTGTGGTGATTTTAAGGTCACCATCAATCCAGTACTGAAAGTAGATCAATATTTTCTGCCCAGATAGAGGATATGTCAGGAGAAGGAGGCAAAATGCGCAGTCAGTGCAGGGTACACATGTGGTCACTCCCCCCAATAATAAGATTACAACGTTAGATTCAATTGAGGGGGACGATCTACTGGGGGGAGGCAAACGACCGGGTCTCTGGCACTGAGTCTGGTGTTGCGGCCCTGAAGAGCAGGGAAGTGAAGAGGCGACAATGTTGATTGGAGATTCCTTAGTCAGAGGCACAGTGACGAGGTTCTGTGGGCGCGATACAGACATCCATATGGCATGTTCCCTCCCTGATGCCAGGACCAGACCAGGGGTGTCTTGGACAGGGTCCATGGCATTCTCAAGGGTGAGGCTGAGCAGCCAGAACTGTTAGTGCATATTGGCACCAATGACAGAGGGTGTGGTGGTCTGAAGAGAGATTTTAGGGAGCCAGGTAGAAAGCTGAGAAACAGGATCTCCAGGGTGGTAATAAAATGGATTGCTGCCTGTGTCACATGTCAGTGAGGGTACGAATAGGATGATTTGGAAGGTGAATACATGGCTGAGAAACTGGTGCAGGGGGCAGGGGTTAAGGTATATAGATCCTTAGGATCTCTTCTGGGGAAGATATTACCTGTACAAAAGAAATGGGTAACATCTGAACCTGAGGGGGTCCAATATTCTTGTGGGCAGGTTGGCTAGAGTTGTTTGGGTGGGTTTAAACTAATTTGGCAGGGGGATGCAAACCGGAATAACAGTGTTGAAAATGAGGTTTACAAACAGAGGCAATGTGGAGTGAGACTCCCAGCGAGGAGAGGCTGATGATAGGGCAAATTTACAGCTAATAGGATAAGTTAAAAGGAGGACAAAATCAAAAAAGGGTGAATATAGGAGTGAAGGTGTTACATCTGAATGTGCTCAATAAGCGGAATAAGGTCAATGAACATGTATGATGTTGGAGGCATCACTGAATGATGGCTGAAAGATCATAGCTGGGAGCTTAACGTCCAAAGATACACATTTTATCAAAAGGATAGGCAGGAAGGCAAAGGGGGTAGCATTGTTCTGTTGGTGAAAAAAGTGAAATCAAATCATTAAAAAGAGGTGACATAGGGTCAGAAGGTGTTGAATCATTGTGGATGGAGCTAAGGAACTGCAGAGATAGAAAGACCCTGATGGGAGTTATATACAGACTCCCAAACAGAAGTAAAGATGTGGTTAACAAATTACAATGGGAGATAGAAAACGCATCCCAAATGGGCAATGCTACAACAGTCATGGCAGATTTCAACATGCAGGTAGATTGGGGAAATCAGGTTGGTGCCGGATTCCAGGGGAGGGAATTTCTAGAGTGCCTATGAGATGGCTTTTTAGAGCAGCTTGTGATAGAGCCCACTAGGGGAGCAGCTGTTCTGCATTAGGTGTTGTGCAATGAACAAGAGCTGATGGGAGATCTTAAGGTAAAAGAGCCCCTGGGGGTAAGTGATCATAATATGAATGAATTTACTCTGAAATTTGAGAAGGAGAAGCTAAAGTCAAATGTATCAGTAATACAGTGCAGTAAGGGGAATTACAGAGGCATGAGAGAGGAGTTGGCCAGAATTGATCAGAAAAGAACACTGGCAGGGATGACGGCAGAACAGCAATGGCTGGAATTTCTGGAAGCAATTCAGAAGGAACAGGATATGTACATCCCAAAGAGGAAGAAGTATTCTAAAGGGAAGATGGCACAACTGTGGTCAACAAGAGAGGTTGAAGCCAACATAAAAGCCAAAGAGTGGACTTGTAGTAGAGCAAAGATTTGTGGGAAGTTAGAGGATTGGGAAGCTTTTAAAACCAGCAGAAGGCATCTAAAAAAAAGTAATTAAGAAGGCAAATATGGAATACAAATGTAAGCTAGTCAATAATATTAAAGAGGATACCAAAAGTTTCTTCAGATACATAAAGTGTAAAAGAGATGTGGGAGTGGATATCCAACCATTGGAAAATGATGCTGGAGAGGCAATAATGGTGGACAAGGAAATGACGGATGAACTGAATAAGAATTTTGCATCAGTCTTCACTGTGGAACATACTAGCAGTTTGTGGAAGTACAAGTGTCAGGGGTCATGAAGTGTGTGAAGTTCCCATTATTAGGGAGAAGGATCTTGGGAAACTGAAAGGTCGGAAGCTAGATAAGTCACCTGGGCCAGATCGTGTACACCCCAGGATATGAAAGAAGTAGCAGACGAGATTGTGGAGGCATTAGTAATGATCTTTCAAGAATCACTGGTTTCTGGAATGTCCAGAAAGACTGTAAAATTGCAAATATTACTCTACTCTTCAAGAAGGAAGAGAGGCAGAAGAAAGAAAATTATAGGCCAGTTAATCTGATCTCAGTGGTTGGGAAGATGTTGGAGTCAATTGTTAAAATGTGGTTTTAGGGTATTTGGAGGCACATAATAAAATAGGCCGTAGTCAGCACGGTTTCCTCAAGGGAAATTCTTGCCTGACAAATCTGTTGGAATTCTTTGAAAAAGTAACCAGCAGGATAGACTAAGGAGAATTGGCTGATGTTGTGTTCTTGGAGTTTCAGAAGGCCTTTGATAAGGTGCCACACATGAGATAGCTTAACACGCTACAAGCCCATGGTATTACAGGAAGGATTCTAGCATGGATATAGCAGTGGCTATCTCGCTGGAGGCAAAGAGTGGGATTAAAGGGAGTCTTTTCTGGTTGGCTGCTGGTGTCTAGTGATGTTCCACAGGTGTCTGAGTTGGAACCGATACATTTCCGGTATATGTTAGTGATTTAGATGATGAAATTGATGGCTTTGTTGTAAAGTTTGCTGATGATATGAAGGTAACTGGGGGCGCAGTTAGTTTTGAGAACATAGCGAGGTTACTGAAGGACTTAGATAAATTAGGAGAACGGGCAAAGAAGTGGCAGATGGAATACAGTGTCTGGAAGTCTATGGTCAGGCACTTCGGTAGAAGAAATGAAAGGGTTGACTACTTTCTAAATGGAGAGGAAATACAAAAAAGAGAGGTGCAAAGGAACTTGGGAGTCCTTGTGCAAGATTCCCTAACGGTTAATTTGCAGGTTGATTCTGTAGTGAGGAAGGCAAATGCAATGTTAACATTCATTTCAAGTGGACTAGAATATAAAAGTAGGGGTGTAACGTTGAAGCTTTATAAAGCTCTGGTGAGGCCTCACTTGGAGTTCTGTGAGCAGGTTTGTGCCCCTTATCTTAGAAAGGATGTGCTGATACTGGAGAGGGTTCAAAGGAGGTTCTCGAAAATTATTCCAGGTTTGAATGGCTTGTCAAATGAAGAGTGTTTGACGGCTCTGTGCCTGCATTCACCAGAATTCAGAAGAACAGGGGGTGATCTCATTGAAACCTATCAAATGGTGAAAGGCCTTGATAGAGTGGATGTGGAGAGGATGTTTCCTATGGTGGGTAAGTCCAAGACCAGAGATCACAGCCTCAGAATATAGGGGCGCCCTTTTAGAATGGAGATGAGGAGTGGTGAATCTGTGGAATTTATTACCACAGGCTGCTGCTGAGGCCGTGTATGTATGTATATTTAAGGCAGAGGTTGATAGACTCTTGATTGGTCAGGGCATGAGGGGATAGGGGGAAAAGGCAGGAGATTGGGGCTGAGAAGAAAATTGGATCAGCCGTGATGTAATGGTGGAGCAGGCACGATGGGCCAAATGGCTGAATTCTGCTCTTATGTCTTATGGTCTTATATCTTTGCAAACTTTTCTGGAAGGAAGCACTTCAGCAAAGTTAGGCTTAGTTGAGGCCTAACTACAGATGAAGATGGAAGAAGAGTTCGAAGCATTTCTCACCATAAACAATCAGAAGGGGCTTTATTACTATAATAGGCTTACTTTTGGAGTAGCATCTGCACCTGCACTCTGTCAGATAGCATTGGACCAGGTGCTGCAAGGCTGCCCAGGCATGCAGTTTTATCAGAATGACATCATTGTTACCTGTAAGGATGACAAGGAACATCTCCAAAATCTTAAGACCGTGTTAAAAAGTTTGGAAGATTATGGGCTCAGAGCATGAAGCATAAAGTGTGAATTCTTTAAACCAAGCATCACTTACTGTGGTTACCCTGTTGATAGTTCAAGTAGTCATAGTCATAGTCAACTCTTACAGCCAGCATGGAGGAGGCCACAAGCCCTGAGATTGTTCCACAGTCATAAGTCCCACCTGTAAAAAAGACTGACCCCCTCCATCCCTGTCAAGAAAGGTGTTGCCCCATAAGAGTAAGAGATCATCCACAGCGATTAAGTCTTTTGGCATGAATGGAACTATTTGAAATTTACACTGTTGCTGAATGTCTATATCATAGTTGTATTATACTGTATAGTATACTGAGAGAGAGGGAGAGAGGGAGAGAGAGAGAGATACATTATATATCGTTTTGGAGAATATAGCTAGCAGGGAGAGGTGTTGTAAGAAGAGTACTTGTTGTTCTAGTCTCCCTGTGTTTTTCTTTTGATTAGTTTTATGTTTTGGAGTTACAGAACATATCAGTCACTTGGAGAACATATAAACTGCTCAGAGGCAGTGGCTGGCATTGAACTCTTATTGGTGGCCACTGGTGCTGTAAAGCGATGCGTTGACAGCTATGCTACACTGCCACCCAAACACACATGCAAAATAATGGACCAGTTCACCAGTTTAATTTACCTGCTCCAACGAAGCGGTCATGGAGAAAAGGAGATCACAGTCGGCATCATTATGTACTGTGTTATGCTGTATGACGTGGGCGATCATGATCTTTCCATTGACCATGGTTGCTCCTGGCAAATTTTCCTACAGAACTGGTTTGCCAATGCTTTCTTTTAGTCAGTGTCTTTACAAGACGGGTGACCCCTGCCATTATCAATACTCTTCAGAGATTGTCTGCCTGGCATCATAACCAGGACTTGTGATGTGCACCAAATGCTCATACGACCATCAACCACCTGCTCCCATGGCTTCTTATGATCCTGATTTTGGTGGTGGGGGGAGGCTAAGCAGGTGCTGCCCCTTGCCCAAGGTGACCTGCAGTCCAGCAGACGGAAGGAGCACCTTACACCTCCTTTGCTAGAGACGTATCTCCACCCCACTACCCAGAGTGGAGATAAAGATCCCATTTCATCAGCTGTGAAGGCAAGAGTGCATACAACCTAATATAACAGTGCAGTGAAGATTGGCAGATCTCTCTGTAAGTGCTGGCATGGTAATCATGAGAGAGTGGCCCGTTTGACAACCTTCCACAATGGCCCATTGGCACCATCTAGGGAAGATGGGAAAACTAGCTTTTTAACCCAGAAGGTAGTGAAGTTCAGAACCTGCTGCCTAAAAGGAACGTGGAGGCAAAAGCCCTCAACAAATTGGATAAGGATTTGGAAGAATTAGGAACCAGCCCAGGAACTGGGAAGTACGGTCGCTCTAATATCCATTTCTGAACAGGCACGGACACAAAGAGTTGATTGGTTTTCATCTGTGCCAAAACAATTTGTGATTGTCTGCTTAGATGACAAAGCAACTGGAAGGACGTAGATGGGCTCTTGCTAAGTACAAAATTCAAGTTCAAGTTTATTGCCATCTGACTGTACATTTCCACAGCCAAATGCAACAATGTTCCTCCGGGCCATGGTACACCCGCAAAAGGTCTATCACACACAGCACATAAAATAAAATATTACCACAAATAAGTTCATAAAATATAATTCAAAATACATGTGAAGTGTGTAGCACAGGTAAACTGTAAACAGTAAACAGCTTGCCGTCCTAGTGACGAGACCTTGGTGGTGGCAGGGTATTCATTTGTCTCACAGACTGAGGAAAGAAGCTGTTAGCCAGTCTGGCAGTCCTAGTCCTGACGGTAGTGGGTCAAATAGACTGTGGGGTGGGTGGTCGGGATCCTCAACAATACTTCAGGCCCTCTGTCTGCAGTGCTCCTGGTAAATGTCACAGATGAGGGTGGTAGGTGTGGCAGGTGGAGATACCAGTGTTCCCCTCAGCTGTTTTCACTATCCACTGTAGGGTCTTGAATCGGATGTTTTGCAGCTTCCGTACCACGCATTGGTGCCACCAGGATCGTTGACAGCGATCCTCAGCAATGCTTTGGGCCCTTCAGACCCATTAACCATAAGGACAACGAAAACCATGTGGCAGACATATTGTGAGTCATCAGTTTAACTGCACAGCCCAAGGTTGTTGAAATGTAACTTCATGCTATTTCATTTATTTTTTTAAAAATCTCACCAGGTACTTAATAGAAAACTCTTGCCTGAGGCTAGGGACTTTCTGTACATAACTATTTAAATGATCACTCAGATGGGAAAACTCACACAAGCGAAATAGAAAGAAAAGGCATGAAATAAAACAAGTAAAAGAGGAAATTAAAAACCCATTTGGTGTGAACATCCTGTCCCCGGGTTTCTTTCAAACTGAACTTCAAAGAGATGCTGTTAATTTCAGAAGATTACCTCAGAAGGAAGAGCTTTGATGTGAGCTGTCAAAGTGGCTGAGGCAGAGATTAACTGTTAACAGTCCCACAGTCTGGCTTTGTCCCCATCATTTGCCATTAACCCTTTGAAGGCTTTGTTATAGAGAGCTGCTCTTTTTTTACTTCAGGAAGAAGACAGAGGAGCCTTGGAGGACACAAAGGTTGGGGGTGTTGTGGATAGTGCGGAGGGCTGTCAGAGGTTACAGTGGGACATATATAGGATGCAAAACTAGGCTGAGAAGTGGCAGATGGAGTTCAACCCAGATAAGTGTGAGGTGGTTCATTTTAGTAGGTGAAATATGATGGCAGAATATAGTATTAATGGTAAGGCTCTTGGCAGTGTGGAGGATCAGAGGGATCTTAGGGTCCGGGTCTATAGGACGCTCAAAGCTGCTGTGCAGGTTGACTCTGTGGTTAAGAAGGCATATGGTGCATTGGCCTTCATCAACCGTGGGATTGAGTTTAGGAGCCGAGAGGTAATGTTGCAGCTATATAGGACCCTGGTCAGACCCCACTTGGAGTACTGTGCTCAGTTCTGGTCGCCTCACTACAGGAAGGATGTGGAAACCATAGAAAGGGTGCAGAGGAGATTTACAAGGATGTTGCCTGGATTGGGGAGCAAGCCTTATGAGAATAGGTTGAGTGAACTCAGCCTTTTCTCCTTGGAGCGACGGAGGATGAGAGGTGACCTGACAGAGGTGTACAGGATGATGAGAGGCATTGATTGTGTGGATAGTCAGAGGCTTTTTCCCAGGGCTGAAATGGCTAGCATGAGAGGGCACAGTTTTAAGGTGCTTGGAAGTAGGTACAGAGGAGATGTCAGGGGTAAGTTTTTTACGCAGAGAGTAGTGAGTGCGTGGAATGGGCTGCCGGCGACAATGGTGGAGGTGGATACGATAGGGTCTTTTAAGAGACTCCTGGACAGGTACATGGAGCTCAGAAAAATAGAGGGCTATGGGTAACCCTGGGTAATTTCTAAGATAAGGACATGTTCGGCACAGCTTTGTGGGCCGAAGGGCCTGTATTGTGCTGTAGGTTTTCTATGTTTCTATGTCCCAAACCACCAGGTTCAGGTACAGTTACTGCCTCACAACCATCAGGCTCCTGAATCAGCCTGGATAACCTCACTAAACTGATTTCACAACCTGTGGACTCACTTTCAAGGAACCTACAACTCAAGTTCTTGGTAATACTTATTTAATTTTTATTTGCACAATTTACAATGAAAACACATGACCACTTTTAGTTACTACCATAAGGGAGGAGGTACAGGAGCCTGAAGACACACATTTCAGCGATTCAGGAGCTTCTCCCCTCTGCCATCAGATTTCTGAATGGTCATTCAACCCACGAACGCTACCTCACAACTTCTTTGCACTATTTATTTAATTTAATTTTCTAATACATACATATATATAAATATTTCTGACCATAATTCACAGTTTTTATTATTCTGTATTACAAGGTACTGCTGTTACATAACAACAAATTTCACAACAAATGCCAAGATATTAAAGCCGATTCTGACTTTGATTGTCTTTTTTTGCACTTTGGTTGTTTGTCAGTCTTTGTGAGTGGCTTTTCATTGCTTCTGATCTACTGTGTATGCCTGCAAGAAAGTACCTCTCAAGGTAGCATATAGTGACATATACACACCTTGGTTCCTGAAGGTTGTTATGGCTGGGGTGGGGTGGAGGGGTAGCGGGGATAAGCTCCCATTGCCTATTAATTACTTGCAATGGCATTTGGAACATCTAGCTCCTGACCTTCAAATGTGGCTTAGCTACTAAGCTTGGCAGAACCGTTTCTACTGACAGGAGAGGGGCAAAGGCGGGTTACCAGTGTCTTAAAACCAGTAGTTTCAGGTAGATGGAACTTGTCAGCCGTGGTTGGTTGCTCATCTAGGAGAAGGAAAACTCTGATCTCAAACCTCAGCTGCCTTGCGGCTGTACCCACACATGGGAAAGGCTTCAAGAGTAAACCTGAGGAAAAATCTGGAGCTGGAGTCCATAAGACAGTCCAACGTTGAGTTCACGCAGGTTGGCAACTCCCGTGATGCTGCTGGTGTCAAACTGTATCGGTCTTTGCCGTTCCTTTCGATTCATCAGCTGCTTGGGGAGGAGGAGCCTCCTATGTGGGCAACAGCTTGTTCTCCATATTGTACTGTCCTGGCTTGCGTAGAGCTAGGACACAACATCCATGGTCGAGCCCAACCAACGGAAAGCCTCCATATCTACTTTGATAATAATTTTACTTGGAACTTTGAACTTCGAACTGCCACAAGGGTCTTTTCAATATGCTCCCTTCCAGAAAGCACTACCAGGCTTTTAAAACAAAATCTTCACCCCATTTTAAAAGCTTCTTTCCCTGGGTAGTTAATCTGATGAACAATTTTAGTTAGTCCCCTCCCTACACCCACTTTCTATCACCTCAATCACTACACAGCCCTGTAAACAATTTAAATCACCTTTTATAATGTTGTTTACATTGTAAATACATGCTGGTACTTAAGTATTTATACAACTTGTATTCCATATCTGTATTTTAACCTTGAACTTTATTTTTTATGTTAATCTTTATTCTTCATAATTGTTGAAAATTGTATTTTGTTTTGAGGCACAATAACACGCCACATCAAATTCCTAATACATGTAAATGTATATGGTGATGAAGGCTGAGTCGAGTTGATCTTTAGGGAACTAAATTTTTAGAAGTTGAATCGCTAAGCAGCCAGGGCAGGCTTGGAGTGTCCTCGAGTTAAAGATCTCTCTCTGGCACATGGCTGGGAGTGAGCCAGGGGCCTTTTTTCAGCTTTAATACATTGCTTTCAAAGTAAGCTTATTATCAAAGTACATACCTGTCACCATATACAACCCTATAGAAACTGTAGGCACTCGCTATAGACACTAAGCAATACAATAGAATCAATGAAAATATTCATCCAAAGATCGACTAATGTGCAAAAGAAGACAAATTGCAAATACAAAAAGCAAATTTTAAATCGTAATAGTAATAAATAAATAATAGAACATAGAACACAGAATTCTACAGGCCCTTCAGCCCACCATGCAACTTATTCTAGAAACTGCGTAGAACTACCCTACCGAGAAAAGTATTGAGAACGTGTGTTATAGAATCCTTGAGTGTGAGTCTATAGGTTGTGGAGTCAGTTCGGAGTTGAGGTGGTGTGAGTGAAGTTATCCACGCTGGTTCACGAGCCTGATGGTTGAAGGGTAATAACTGGTCCTGAAGCTGGTGGCGTGGGTCCTGAAGCTCCTGTTCCCCCTGCTCAATGGCAACAGTGAGAAGGAAGCATGGCCTGGATGGTGCGTGGGAGGGGACCTTGATGATGGGTGCTATTTGACGGTGATGTTTTGTCAGCTTGTTATGCAAGTAATCAAGGTGAGCAACAGGCTGTTTAAAGTTTAACATAGTTTATATTTTCTCATCTCATAAAAATCTCTGAACCACTAAATCTTTATTTAGTTATTTAGAGATACAGCAAGCCTGCCGTGCTGCCCACTTACACCCATATCAACAATTATTGAAAGGTCTATATTGAAATCTATGACCAAATAGAACTTGATCTATTTTGGCCTTTCAATATTTGATCTAACACCGAATATTGAAAGGCCTAGAGAGAGTGAATATGGAGAGGATGTTTCCTGTGGTGGGGGAGTCTATGAACAGAGGGCAGAGCCTTAGGAGGGATGTCCCTTCAGAACAGAGAGCAGTGAATCTGTGGAATTCATTACAACAGATGGCTGTGGAGGCCAAGTCATTGGGTATATTTAAAGCAGAGGCTGATAGGTTCTTGATTAGTAAGGGCATCAAAGGTTATGGGGAGAAGACAGGAGAATGGGGTTGAGTGGGATAATGAATCGGCCATGATGAAACAGCAGAGCAGACTCAATGGGTCAGAGAGCCTAATTCTGCTCCTTTGTCTTATGGTGTAACTCATCATAATGCACACAGATCACATGGATACAAACACACACACACACACACACACACACACTCTCTCTCTCTCTCTCTCTCTCTCTCTCTCTCATTTCAGATGAATAATTTTTCGGATAGGCAGACTGGGCAGACACATTCTCAGGGTGTGGTCAGTACCACGGCAATGGCTGAGTTTCAGATGGTTCAGGGATTTTAATCTGCCAGTTGTGCT
This sequence comes from Hemitrygon akajei, assembly GCF_048418815.1. Taxonomy (NCBI): domain Eukaryota; kingdom Metazoa; phylum Chordata; class Chondrichthyes; order Myliobatiformes; family Dasyatidae; genus Hemitrygon; species Hemitrygon akajei. Next base: position 163,916,932 of record NC_133134.1, read on the forward strand.
CTTCCTCATCTTCCTTCTCTCCCTCCTTTTACTTCCTCCTCTGCCTCCTGCTCCTCCTCCATCTATGACCAGTTGTGGCATTTCAATTCCTGTTGCTTCTATACAACTCACCACCCACCCCATATCTTCACTCCTCCCACCATTCCATTCATTACCAACACGTACCAAACACGTGCTGGACCCTGTCTAGAGGTGGGTCATCCATTAGGAAAGATCGAATGGACAGAAGAAGACGAGGCTGCTAAAGGAAAGGGATTCTCTTATTGTCCTCTTGAGCACGTTGTTCATTGTGAAAAAGAGTGTGAAAATACTTAATGAAAACCTGAGAAACCTGGAGCTCAAAGAGTTAACTGCAGGAGCTTTCTCTACTGAGAGGGCTTCAGTTACTTACAACCGGATCCATCAAGTTTGAACAAGTAAAACTACAAATAAAAAGCACTGAACTCTCTTTGAGGGTGCAGATATTCTTGGATCACACAACCAAAAAAATACTGGACTTAATTACCGGAATTTTTCTTCAGATCATGTGGAAAAGGCTGCCTGTCAGACAACCTGGGAAAGGAAAGGGAGGGAGAGAGAAAGAGTGAAATGGGGAGGGGTGAGAGAAAGGGAGAATGAGGGAGGATGGGGGGGGGGGGAGGAAAGACGAGAGAGAGAGAAAGAGAAGGAAGAAAGAGACCAAGAAAGCACATGAGAAAAAGAGAAAGGGAATCAGCAAGATGGAGAGTGGGAGGCAAGTTGAGAGAAAGGGAATCTGACAGAAAGAGACAAAAAAGTGAGAAAGAGAATGAAGAACGGGAGGGAAACTGAGAGAGTGTGAGAATGGATAAGTGGCAGTTGTGATGTAATAGCATGCTGTAAAAGTCTAAAATACTTGCCAGTGAAGCTGCAAATGGCTGCCTCTCATTGAAGTCATCTGAGACTTTCCTTCCTACACTCTGACATCTCAGAATCCCGCTGAGTTACAGTCAAATTTTATGAACCCGAACAGTCTGTAGAGTAATTTAAAACAACATTGTAAGCCTGTGTTTGGTCTAAAAGCCTGACTAATCTGAGTAATCTGATCTGATCTGAGATGTGGGAATTATGAGGTGGGGTCTGGGAGGTGAAACTGCTTCCATTATCAGCTGGCAAACAATCCAGCTCATTTTAAGCGCATGAGAAATGGGAATGGCAGGAATCCCTACAAAAGGCATACAGAATTATGAGGGACATAAATAGGGTAAATGCAAGCCTGCTTTTTCCTCTGAGTTCAGGTGAGACTTGGACTAGAGATCGTAAGTATTTTTAAAATGTTTTATTTTATTTAGAGATACAGCAGGGAACGGGCCTTCCAGCCCAGCAAGCTGTACCACCCAGCAGCCCACCTATTTAACCCTAGCCTAATCACAGGACAATTTACAGTGACCAATTAACCTACCAACCGCTATGTCATTGGAAGATGAGGGGAAATGGGACCACCCAGAGGAAACCCATGCGTCAGGGGGAAGGATGTACAAGATTTTCACAGGCTGCACCAGAACTGAGCTTCCAAACTCCGACCTCCCAAGCTGGCGCTAACCGCTACGCTGTCGTTAAGGGTGAAATGTGAAATTCTTAGGGGGAGTCTGCTGTTCATTCAGAGGGCGGTGAGAGTGTGGAATAAGCAGCAGGAGGGAGAGAAGAGAAAATGGGTAAAGGTGACAGAGGGGAGCAGTTACCAGAATTTGAGAATGGTACGTTGATGCCATCAGGTTGGAGACTGCCCAGTCAGATTGAGGTGTGACCTTTCTTGTAAAAGTTGTGTACATAGAACCACAGAACGTTACAGCACAGAAACAGGCCTTTGTAGACATACATAACAGAAAATGCACAGAATAGAAAGTAATGCATTCAGCTCATAAGAGTGTACACTTCAATTTCCTCAAAAGTACTAGGTGCTAACTTGATGCAGACCGGACATTTACACGACACGCTGCATCCAAAAAGCAAACAGCATTATGAAGGACTCCACGCACCCCTCATACAAACTCTTCTTCCTCCTGCCATCTGGCAAAAGGCACCATAGCTTTCGGGCTCTCACGACCAGACTATGTAACAGTTTCTTCCCCCAAGCTATCAGACTCCTCAATACCCGAAGCCTGGACTGACACAACTTACTGGCCTGTTGTCTTGTTTATTATTTATTATAATACCTGCACTGTTTTGTGCACTTTATGCAGTCCTGGGTAGGTCTGCAGTCTAGTGTAGTTTTTTTTCTTTTTTTTTATGTAGTTCAGTCTAGTTTTTGCACTGTTTCATGTAACACCATGGTCCTGAAAAATGTTGTCTCATTTTTACTGTGTACTGTACCAGCAGTTATGGTCGAAATGACAATAAAAAGTGACTTGACTTGACTTATTAATATCCTTCCTGTAATTAGGTGACCAAAACTGCTCACAATACTCCAAATTCGGTCTCACCAATGTCTTATACAACCTCACCATAACATTCCAACTCTTATGTTCAATATTTTGATTTATAAAGGCCAATGTACCAAAAGCTCTCTTTACGACCCTATCTACCTGTGATGCCACTTTTAGGGAATTATGTATCTGTACTCCCAGATCCCTCTGTTCTACTGCACTCCTCAGTGTCCTACCATTTACCTTGTATGTTCTACCTTGGTTTGTCCTTCCAAAGTGCAATTTATGTTCTTCTTGTCAACGTTGTTTATCTGATGCTATGTGCCTGTGATGCTGCTGCAATAAGTTTTTTGTTGCACATTCTTGTGCCGATGACAAGAAACCTGGCTGTGACATTGAGTAGCTAAGCTCGGTGTGAGAGGCTCTAAAACACTGGAAGTCCATATGGTCCCAGGAGGCCGCAAGACAGGCAATGGTACACTGTACATAGAATGTGTTAACCAAGGCAAAGGACTAATCACACTACAAATATACAGACCAGATCTCATTATGAATACAAAGAAAGTCAATCCATGTTTTTTATTTTGTGTTCCTTGCATATTTTTTTGTCTTTTCCCATTAGGCAGAAGAAACCAAAGCCTGAAACCATGTACCACCAGACTCGAAAATAGCTTTTCAGAATCAGGTTTAATATCACTGGTGTGTGTATGTCTTAAAATCTGTTGACTTTGCAACGGCAGTACAATGCAAGCAATGCAAGAGATAATAATAGAAAAAAACCTGTGAATTACAGTGTGTGTGTGTGTATATATATATATATATATATATAAGTTGTGCAAAAATAGAAATAAAAAAAATGTAGTGAGGAGCTGGTGTTCATGGGTCCAATGTCCATTCAGAAGTCAGATGGCAGAGGGGAAGGAGCTGTTCCTGAATTATTGAGTCTTCAGGCTTCCGTACCTCCCTCCTGATGGTAGCAATGAGAACAAAGCATGACCTGAGTGGTAGGGGTCCTTAATGATGAACACCTCCTTTTAGAGGCATCACTCCTTGAAGATATCCTGGACATACAGATGCAGGTGCTCATAATGGGGCTGACTGAGTTTACAACTCTCCGTGGCTTATTTTGATCCTGTGCAGTAGCCCCCCACCAACCCCCCCTCCCCATACCAGACAGTGATGCAGCCAGTTAGAATGCTCTCCATGGTATATATGTAGAAATTTGCTAGAGTCTTGGGTGACAAACCAAATATCCTCAGGCTCCTGATGTAATATAGCTGCCGACATTGTAGCTGCACCAATATGTTAGACCATAAGACGATAAGATATAGGAGCAGAATTAGGCCATTTGTCCCATTGAGTCTGCTCTGTCATTTCATTATGTCTGATCCAATTTTCCTCTCAGCCCCAATCTTCTGCCTTCTCCCTGTATCCCTTCATGCCCTGACCAATCGAGGATCTATCAGCATCTGCCTTAAATACACATATAGATTTGGCCTCCACAGCTGCCTGTGGCAAAGAATTCCAGAGATTCACTGGCTAAAGGAATTCCTCCTCATCTCTATTTTAAAAGGACGCTGCTCTATTCTGAGGCTATGTCTTCTGGTCTAAGACTCTCTGATGCACCATCAATAACTCTGAGACGTGGGTTAAGGTAGGCTTTTATTGGCTGGAAGAAAGCACAAGCAGCAAGTGACCACCACACAACATCCTGGAGACTGAGGAAGGGTCTGTGGCTCCAATCGCCTTCATACCGGGGTCTGTGGGAGGAGCCACAGGAGCAGTCAGCGGGGGGGGGGGGGGGGGCGTGTCCAGACAGGTATATGTAGTTCACCACACTCTCCCAACATAGAAATCATCCTTTTCACATCTACTCTATCAAGGCCATTCACCATTCGATAGGTATCAAAGAGGTCACCCCTCATTCTTCTCAGTTCGAGTGAGTACAGGCCCAGAGCCATCAAATGCTCTTCATATGACAAGCCATTCAATCCTGGAAACATTTTCGTGAACCTCCTGTGAACCCTCTCCAGTTTCAGCACATCCTTTCTAAGTTAAGGGGGCCAAACTTGCTCACAATAATCTCTGAGGCCTTGGCAGGGCTTCATAAAGTCTCAACATTACATCATTGCTTTTATGTTCTCGACCTCCTGAAGTGAATGTTAACATTGCATTTGCCTTCCTCACCACAGACTCAACCTGAAAGTTAACCTTCAGGGTTTCCTGCACAAGCACTCCAAAGTTCCTTTGCACCTCAGATTTTTCTACTTTCTCTCCATTAAGAAAATAATCAAACTTTTCATTTCTTCTACCAAAGTGCATGCCACGCACTTCCCGACACTGTATTCCATTTGCCATTTCTTGGCCCATTCTGTTAATCTGTCTAAACCTTTCTGTAGCCTCTCTACTTCCTCAAAACTACCTGCTCCTCCACCTATCCTCATATCGTCTGCAAACTTTACAACAAAGCCATCAATTCCAATATCCAAATCATTGACATATAACGTAAAACAAACTGGTCCCAACACAGATCCCTGTGGAGCAACACTAGTCACCAGCAACCAGCCAGAAAAGGCTCCCTTTGTTTCCACTCTTTGCTTCCTGCAAATCAGCCACTGCTTTATCTATGCTAGAATCTTTCCTGTAATACCAGGGGCTCATAGCTTGTTAAGCAGCTTCATGTGTGGTACCTTGTCAAAGGCATTCTGATGTTGTGAAGTACACAACATCAACCGATTTTCCTTTGTCAATCCTGCTTGTTATTTCTTCAAAAAAGTTCCAACAGATTTGTCAGGCAAGATTTTCCCTTGAGGAAACCATACTGACTATGTCCTATCTTATCATGTGCCTCCAAGTACCCCAAAACAACATTTTAACAATCAATAATAATCAACTCCAACATCTTCCCAACCACTGGGGTCAGACTAACTGACCTATAATTCCCTTTCTTCTGCCTCTCTCCCTTCTTGAAGCATGGAGTGACATTTGCCATTTTCCAGTCTTCCAGAACCATTCCAGAATTCAGTGATTCTTGTAAGATTATTACTGATGCCTCCATGATCTCTTCAGCCACCCCCTTCAGAACCCTGAGGTGTACACCATTTGGTCCAGGTGGCTTATCTACCTGTCAGTTTCCCAACACCTTCTCTCTGGTTATGGTAACTTCTGTTGGGTATATCCCACTGTTATCAGACTCTTGTACAGACCTCTTGTAAGATAAGATGGAGTTTTAACCTTGTTATGATCTTGCACTTTATTGTTAACCTGCACTGAACTTTCTCTGTAACTTTTACATTTTATTCGGCATCCTGGTATTGTTTTACCTATCCTAGCTCAATGTACTGTGCAGTGATTTGATCTGTATGCAGGAGAAACTTTTCACTGTATCTCGGTACATGTGACAGTGATAAACCATTAGGAATACTAATACCTAAACACAAGAGATTCTGCAGATGCTGGACATCTTGAGCAACAACACACAAAATGCTGTAGGAACTCAGCAAGTGAGGCAGCATCTATAGAGAGGAATCAACAGTTGGATGCTTTGGGCCAAGACCCTTCACTAGTTGTAGCCCAAGGTATTGCATTTTTTGATGTTTCATGATGTTTATGATGTGATGTTTATAAGGCACTGGTAAGACCTCACTTGGAGTACTGTGTGCAGTTTTGGGTTCCTTACTTAAGAAAGGATGTGCTGACGTTGGAGAGGGTTCAGAGAAGATTCACTAGAATGATTCTGGGAATGAGAGGGTTAACATATGAGGAACGTTTGACCGCTCTTGGACTGTACTCCTTGGAGTTCAGAAGAATGAGGGGGGACCTCATAGAAACATTTCGAATGTTGAAAGGCATTGACAGAGTGGATGTGGCAAAGTTGTTTCCCATGGTGGGGGAGTCTAGTACGAGAGGACATGACTTGAGGATTGCAGGGCGCCCATTCAGAACAGAGATGCGAAGAAACTTTTTTAGCCTGACGGTGGTGAATCTGTGGAATTTGTTGCCATGGGCGGCAGTGGAGGCCAGGTCATTGGGTGTATTTAAGGCAGAGATTGATAGGTATCTGAGTAGCCAGGGCATCACAGTTATGGTGAGAAGGCGGGGGAGTGGGACTAAAGGGGAGAATGGATCAGTTCATGATAAAATGGCGGAGCAGACTCGATGGGCCGAACAGCTAACTTCTGCTCCTTTGTCTTATGGTCTTATGTTGCAACCCAAAGCATTGGATCCTGAGTTCATATATACTGCATCCCAGATGTTGTGCTGCTAAAGATGTTCCAGGTGCTGAAGCCTCAGTTCTGTTGCTGTCCCACATGTCCCAGATGTTGAGTTCCCACATGTTCCCACATGAGGTATGATAAATTATAAGGGGTAGAGATGAGATGACTGCAAGCAGGCTTTTCCTCTCAGGTCATAGGTTTAATATGAAAGGTGATAGTTAAGGGAATCTGAAGGGGGAACTTCTTCACTCAGAAGGTGGTGCAAGTGTGGGACAGAAGTGGTGGATGCAGGTTCAATGCAACATCTATGAGAGATTTCAATAAGTACTTGGATAAGAGGGCTCTAGAGAGCTATGGAGAGAGCTGGGTACAGGGCTATGAAGGAAAAGGGACTAGGCAAAGAACTAAAGAACTAGAACCCATAGATTAGATGGGTCAAGGGGTCTGTTTCTGTGCTACAGTTCTCCATGACTCAGGGTTAGTAGTAGTGAGGTCACTTAAGCCGAGGATGATGCTCTCCGAAAGGGTTGTCATTTGGTGGTTCCTCGGGCGGCTGTAGATCCAAATATCCATGATGTTAGGGTAGTTTTCCCTAAAGGGCAACACCTGTGTGTGGCTTTGTTTAACACTGGGAGGCTGATGCATGACCAGCCACCACATGGTCCTTGCAGATCAGGGTCAGGGTGCAGTGGCACGGTGACTGCAGACCCTTCTCTGCTGCAGCCTTCCTCCGCTTTCACTGCCATTGTGATGTGTCATCATCTTATGGCAGCTCCACCGCTGGGATCTTGGTCGGATCGCTCTTCGTCTAAAACCTCCCCCTTGACCTTACCGCCATAGGTGACCCAACCAGGAGCTCAGCGCCAGACAGCATCGCTCTCGCAAGCCTCTCCACCACGACAAGGTGGTGATCCTTGGGGAAGCACTCCAGGTTACTTCCTAGATGTTACATGCTTACGTTGTTGATCTGGTGTTGAACCCCTAAAATTGTATTTCAAATGTTTCATGGCTGGGGCTGCATGCCCACATAATGCATCTATGTGAAAGTCAAAGTCAGAATAAATTTATTATGAAGGTATGTATATGTCACCATATACTATCCTGAGATACATTTTCTTATGGGCATTTACAGGAAAATACAGAAATAGAATAGAGTAGAATAGTATAATATAATATAATAGTATAATAGAATAGTACAGAATAGAATTTACTGTATGAAAAACTATCCATGAAGTCTGACAAACAACCAATGTGCAAAAGAAGACAAAACTTGCAAAATAAATAAATAATATTGAGAACATGAATTGTAGAGTCTTTGAAAGTGAGTCTGTAGGCTAGAGTCAAAGAGCCATAGAAAAGTAAAGCCCAAAAACAGGCTCTTTGGCCCATCTAATCTGTGACGAACCAAAAAAATGCCTAGTCTCTTTGACCTGCACCTGGACCATAGCCTCCTTAACCTTCCCATCCATGTACCTATCCAAACTTCTTTTGCTGGCTTCTCGTTCCACAGTCTCACATCCCTCTGAGTGAAGAAGTTTCCCCTCATGTTCCACTTAACATTTCACCTTTCACCCTTAACCCATGACCTCTAGTTGTAGTCCCACCCAACCTCAGTGCAAAAGAAAGCCTGCTTGTATTTATCCTGTCTATACCCCTCATAATGTTGTAGACCTCCATCAACTCTCTCCTCAATCTTCTATGTTCCAAGGAAAAAAGTCCTAACCTATTCAATCCTTCCTTATAGCTCAGGTCCTCCAGTCCCGGCAACATCTTTGTAGATATTTTTTCTGAAGTCCTTCAATGGTATTTACATCTTTCCTGTGAGTAGGAGTTCAGAGTTGCGGTGAGTGAAGTTATCCACACTGGTTCAGGAGCCTGATGGTTGTTAGGTAATAACTCCGAATCAGGTTTAATATCACCGGCATATGTAGTGAAATTTGTTGTAACTGAGGCAGCAGTACAATGCAATACTTCATAACAGAAAAAAAGGTGAATTACAGTATATATAATAAATAGTTAAATAAGTTGTGCAAAAGTAAAAATAAAGAAGTAATGCTGAATCTGTTGGTGTGGGATCTGAGGCTCCTGTGACTTCCTACCCAAAGGTAGTAGTGAGAAGAGAGCATATCCTGGGTGGTGGCACCACACAAGTTATACCCCTGATTCATGTTGTCCTCCTCTGTGCTCTTCCTCAACAAGCCACTCACTCACATTGAATTTGCTGCAAAAAAAGTGTTCAAGATATTTTTTTGAAGAAGAGGTAGATTCACAGAAAGATATTACCAAGTTTGCTCCTGTATTTCACAAGGCATGTCACTAACTGTGGTTTATCGTGATGGGAATCTCGCCTGAAGCACCAGCTGTGGTTCCAGCTATGCATGACTGACCTCCAACTTTCATTCCTCAGTTTTGAAAACTTTCACTGCCTCGATGGGAAATGAACTGAAATGCCCTCCAGTGAATCTGTCCCACATTCCTGCCTCTGACTTCATGCTCAGTAAGTGCCAGATCTGTGATTCATCATATGGTTTAATGATATGGGAAACTTTGAATACGCAAGCTTCTTAGCCTTCTGGGGAATTGAATTGAATTGAATTTACTGAAATCTTACATCTGTCCCACAACGTGAGGGAGTAAAAATCTTTGTGTTATGGCTCTATCGCAATGTACAGACATGTGAATTTAAAAATCTCATGGCTTGTAGAAAGAGCTGTCCCGTAGCCTGTTGGTCCTGGCTTTAGTGCTGTGGTCCCGTCTGCCAGACGGAAGCAGCTGAAACAGTTTATGGTCGGGGTGACTGGTGACCCTCGATGATCTTCCAGGCCTTCTTTATGCACCTGCTGCTATAAATGTCCTCAATGGAGGGAAGTTCCCATCTACAGATGCGCTGGGCTGTCCGTACCACTCTCTGCAGTGCCCAGCGATCAAGGTTGGTACTCACCCTGTGAACTGCAGTCCCATTGATGTTGATCAGGGCAAGCCTGTCTCTGTTCCTCCTGTAGATAATAAAATACTAAGGAAGACTGCTGAACATAACACCAGTGGGCACTTTTTAATATTAAGTACATAAGGTACCTAATAAAGTGGCCACTAAGTGTCAATCACAGAACACTACAGCACAGTACAGGTCCTTCGGCCCACAAATGTTGTGCCAACCTTCTAACCTACTCTAAGATCAATCTACCCCTTCCCTCACACATAGTTCTTCATTTCTCCAACATTCATCTGGCTATCTAAGAGTTTAAATGTCACTAATGTATCTGTCTCTACCACCACTTCTACACTCACCACTCTCTATGTAAAAACTTAACTCTGACTTCTCCCCTATACTATCTCCCAATCACGTTAAAATTATGACCCCCGGTATTATCCACTTTGGTCTAAACTTTGCGCAAGACATCTCTCTTTTAGTGCTTCCTCTCCGAGAACTGTAGAATACTACAGCACGGGAAGAACCTCTCTGGCCATTCTAGTCCATTCTGCCTAGTCCCTTGAACCCGCACTTGGGCTGTAGCCCTCCATACCCCTCCCATCCACGTACTTATTCAAATTTCTCTTAGATATTGCAATTGTGCCCACATGCACCACTTCAGCTAGCAGCTCGTTTCACACTCTCACTACTGTCTGAGCGAAGAAACTCCCCCTTGAGTCCCCTTAAATATTTTACCTTTCACACTTAAACTCATGACCTCTAGTTCTAGTCTCACCCAACCTCACTGTAAAAAGCCTGCTTGCATTTACCCTATCTTCCCCCCTCATAATTTATTCTACCTCATGTGGGAACAAAACATCAGACAGCACCACAACGCACTGTGTAGGGTTAGTGAGTTGGGGGCATGCGTGAGCTGTTGCCACTGGAAGTGCCCAGCATAATCCTCGCTGATCTATTTGATGCAAACGATGGATTTCACTGTATGTTTCTATGCACATGTGAAAGGTAAAACTAATCTTATTTTATCTTCTGTTGGGAATGGCAAAGGACTAGATAAGCGGCTGGGTGCTCTGTGGGTTTCTGTGCTGGGTGGCTATGAATCAAGGCCCGGATAAGCGATCGAGATTCAAAAGTGGTCAAAACTGCCCAACGCATCATCAGCACCAGCCTACCCACCAATATACATAAATGACACATATACAGAAGGTGCTGGAAAGGGACCAGTAACATCATGAAGGATCCCACCCACCAACACCCTCAGGACATTCAGGAGAGGAAATGACCAACACCCTCGGGACGTCCAAGGGAGGAAATGACCAACATCCGCAGGACATCCAGGGGAGGAAATGGCCAACACCCTCAGGACGTCCATGGGAGGAAATGACCAACACCCTCGGGACGTCCAGGGGAGGAAATGACCAACAGCCTCGGGACGTCCAAGGGAGGAAATGACCAACATCCGCAGGACATCCAGGGGAGGAAATGGCCAACACCCTCAGGACGTCCATGGGAGGAAATGACCAACACCCTCGGGACGTCCAGGGGAGGAAATGACCAACAGCCTCGGGACGTCCAGGGGAGGAAATGACCAACAGTCTCGGGATGTCCAAGGGAGGAAATGACCAACATCCACAGGACATCCAGGGGAGGAAATGGCCAACACCCTCAGGACGTCCATGGGAGGAAATGACCAACACCCTCGGGACGTCCAGGGGAGGAAATGACCAACAGCCTCGGGACGTCCAAGGGAGGAAATGACCAACATCCGCAGGACATCCAGGGGAGGAAATGGCCAACACCCTCAGGACGTCCATGGGAGGAAATGACCAACACCCTCGGGACATCCAGGGGAGGAAATGACCAACACCCTCGGGACGTCCAGGGGAGGAAATGACCAACATCCGCAGGACATCCAGGGGAGGAAATGGCCAACACCCTCAGGACATCCATGGGAGGAAATGACCAACAGCCTCGGGACGTCCAGGGGAGGAAATGACCAACACCCTCGGGACGTCCAAGGGAGGATATGACCAACATCCGCAGGACATCCAGGGGAGGAAATGACCAACACCCTCGGGACGTCCAGGGGAGGAAACGACCAACACCCTCAGGACGTCCAGGGGAGGAAATGACCAACAGCCTCGGGACGTCCAAGGGAGGAAATGACCAACATCCGCAGGACATCCAGGGGAGGAAATGGCCAACACCCTCGGGACGTCCAAGGGAGGATATGACCAACATCCGCAGGACATCCAGGGGAGGAAATGACCAACACCCTCGGGACGTCCAGGGGAGGAAACGACCAACACCCTCAGGACGTCCAGGGGAGGAAATGACCAACACCCTCGGGACGTCCAAGGGAGGATATGACCAACATCCGCAGGACATCCAGGGGAGGAAATGACCAACACCCTCGGGACGTCCAGGGGAGGAAACGACCAACACCCTCAGGACGTCCAGGGGAGGAAATGACCAACACCCTCGGGACGTCCAGGGGAGGAAACGACCAACACCCTCGGGACGTCCAAGGGAGGATATGACCAACATCCGCAGGACATCCAGGGGAGGAAATGACCAACACCCTCAGGACGTCCATGGGAGGAAATGACCAACACCCTTGGGACGTCCAAGGGAGGATATGACCAACATCCGCAGGATATCCAGGGGAGGAAATGGCCAACACCCTCAGGACGTCCATGGGAGGAAATGACCAACAGCCTCGGGACGTCCAGGGGAGGAAATGGCCAACATCCGCAGGACATCCAGGGGAGGAAATGACCAACACCCTCAGGACGTCCATGGGAGGAAATGACCAACACCCTTGGGACGTCCAAGGGAGGATATGACCAACATCCGCAGGATATCCAGGGGAGGAAATGGCCAACACCCTCAGGACGTCCATGGGAGGAAATGACCAACAGCCTCGGGACGTCCAGGGGAGGAAATGGCCAACACCCGCAGGACATCCAGGGGAGGAAATGACCAACACCCTCGGGACGTCCAGGGGAGGAAACGACCAACACCCTCAGGACGTCCATGGGAGGAAGCGACCAACACACTCAGGATATCCAGAGGAGGAAATGACCAACACCCTCGGTATGTCCAAGGGAGGAAAAGACCAACACCCTCGGGACGTCCAGGGGAGGAAACGACTAACACCCTCAGGACGTCCATGGGAGGAAGCGACCAACACACTCAGGATATCCAGAGGAGGAAATGACCAACACCCTCGGTATGTCCAAGGGAGGAAAAGACCAACACCCTCGGGACATCCAGGGGAGGAAATGACCAACACCCTCAGGACGTCCATGGGAGGAAATGACCAACACCCTTGGGACGTCCAAGGGAGGATATGACCAACATCCGCAGGACATCCAGGGGAGGAAATGGCCAACACCCTCAGGACGTCCATAGGAGGAAATGACCAACAGCCTCGGGACATCCAGGGGAGGAAATGGCCAACACCCGCAGGATGTCCATGGGTGGAAATGACCAACACCCGCAGGACGTCCATGGGAGGAAATGACCAACACCCGCAGGACGTCCATGGGAGGAAACGACCAACACCCTCAGGACGTCCATGGGAGGAAATGACCAACACCCGCAGGACGTCCATGGGAGGAAACGACCAACACCCTCAGGACGTCCATGGGAGGAAATGACCAACACCCGCAGGACATCCAGGGGAGGAAATGACCAACACCCTCGGGACGTCCAGGGGAGGAAACGACCAACACACTCAGGATATCCAGAGGAGGAAATGACCAACACCCTCGGTATGTCCAAGGGAGGAAAAGACCAACACCCTCGGGACGTCCAGGGGAGGAAATGACCAACACCCTCAGGACGTCCAGGGGAGGAAATGACCAACACCCTCAGGATGTCCAGGGGGCAGCCCACAAGTGTCACCATTCTTCCAGTACCAAATTAGCTTGCCCGCCACTTTCTAATCTTAAGCCGTACATCCCTTGAATGTGGGAGGAAACCAGAGGACCCGGTGGAAACACACACAGTCATAGGGAGAACATACAAACTCCTTACAGGCAGCGATGGAATTGAACCCAGCTTGCTGGCACTGTACAGTGTTACGCTAACCATTACACTGTCGTGCTGACAACAACTGAGCAATTTATAGTGTTAATAGCATTTATTCATTTTATATTTATTTATTCCATATTTATAGTTAACATCATTTAACAACAAATCATCAGATTTATAGCTAAGATAAATTCTCATGATTTTACTCACATCTCACTAACCAACATGCTCACAGATCCCACCCACCCCAGAGATCTTGTCTGCTTGCCCTGCCAGACCTGACTCTGCATGTTAGGACAGGCATGTCCCTGTGTCACCAGGGTACGAGAATCTCCGTCTATGCTCGCCTGGTTTCGGCCGCCCGTCGCAGAGGAGTGGCGGGACTGTGGTACTGTCGCTTGCAAACAGCTACTTGGAGCCACAGGTGAGAGCTGAGTGTCCAGAGGAGAGTGAGCTGTCCTGGAATAGACACAGCAAGACCCTTCACCAGAGGCACTGCCCGTCCCTGGACACCCCATACATCCCAAAAGAAACTGAAATCAGAAGATACAAAATCCGATAAACATGTTCCTCCAGGCTGAAGATCAGCTTCCATCCTGCTGGTATTTATTTATTGAGATACAACACGGAATCTTAGTTTATTTATTCCGTACTTATAGTTAAAATCATTTAACAATGAATCATCAAGTTTATAGCTAAAATGAATTCTCATTTTAGCCCTTCCAGCCGTGCCCCCCTCACCCCCAGCAAACCCAAGATTTAACCCTAGCCTAATCACAGGTCAATTTACAATGACCAATCAAACTACCAACTGGTTCATCTTTGGACTGTGGAAGGAAACCGGAGCATCCGGAGGAAACCCACATGGTTCACGGGGAGAACGTACAAACTCTTTACAGACAGTAGTGAGATAAACACGCCATCATCGGGATTGGGAGCAGCAGCAACACAGCATAAATCATGATGTTTAATTTGTGTTTATCATATAAGAAACATTCAAGGGAAAAGCATAAATTATATATGATTTTTACAAGAATACACAATTAGAACAAGCAAAACAAAGACCATTTTAAAGTTCAAAGCTAAAAGTATATTTATTATCAAAGTACATGTATGTCACCATATACTTGCTTGAGATTTATTTTCTTCCAGGCATTTACAGGAAAATAAATAAATCCAGTAAAATTTATGAAAAACTATACATAAACATTGACACACAATCAATGTGCAAGTGAAGGCCAATTGTGCAATTAAAAAAATAAAACTGAGAAAATAATTTGTAAAGGATCCTTGAAAGTGAGTCTGTAGGTAGTGGAATCAGTTCAGGGTTGAGGTGAGTGAAGTTATCCGCAGCGGTTCAGGAGCCTGGTGGTTGAAGGATAATAAGTGTTCCTGAACCTGGTGTTGTGGGACCTAAGACTCCTGCATCTCCTGCCCGATGGTGGTAGAGAGAAGAGAGCATGGCCTGGGAGGTAGGGGTCTTTGATGGTGGATGCTCCGCATAAATATACTCAACAGTGGGGAGAGTTTTGCCTTTTAGTGCATGATGGTCAAAGTGGTCATAGTTTTGCTCACTTGTTGTTGACCGGGTGTGGAGTTTGCTTCAAGAACTGAATAGCTGAAGTGCTTAAACCTGGTGGTGCGGGGCTTTAGGTTTCTGAACAATGGTGTGCAGATGCAAAAAGATGGCATGGCCCAGACAGATGTCCCCCACTTGAAGCAACAGCTCCTGTAGACATTCCCGTTGCTGGTGAAGGATGTGTCTGTGATGTGTTAGCCAGTGCCCACTGCTCTCTGCAGCTCTTTATGTTCCTGTGCATTCAAATTACCGCACTATCAGAGCTTTCTGGCTATCACGGAGGTAATCACTTCAAAAATCTCATTCGGGACATAAACTGATGGCAAAAAAAAGATTGGCTGTGAGGTAACACTCAACTTGCTAATTAACATCAAAGACTTGGCATGCTACCAGCCTTTTCAAGTGCCACTCCTGTGTGGTCCAAGATTTACATGGCCATAGTACCTCCAAATGGAATTAGTCTGTAAGACCATAGCACTTTGGCCCATTGATTCTGCTCTGCCATTCCATTATAACTGATTCATTATCCCTCTCAACCCCATTTCCCTGTCTTCTCCCCAGATTAATCAAGAACCTATCAACCTCCATCTTAAATAAACCCAAAGAGTGGCAATGAATTCCACAGATTCACCACACTCTGGCTATAGAAATTCCTCCTCATCTCTGCTCTCAGGATACTTCCCTGTGTCCTCAGATCTAATTCTGCTCCTTATGCCTTATGATCTCATGGTTTTACAGTACAGGGACAGCACGTTGGTGTAGTGGTTTCACAGTACAGACGACCTGGGTGCAATTCTCCGTGACCATGTGAGTTTCCTTCAGGTGTTCTGGTTTCCTCCCAGAGTCCAAAGGCATATCGATTGGTAGGTTAATTGGTTACTGTAAATCCTCCAGTGATTAGGCTCAGATTAAATCAGAGGATTGCCGGGCAACATGGTTTGAAGAGTTGGAAGGGCCTTCTCTGTGCTGTATCTCAATCAATCAATAAATAAGTTAATTGATGTACGTACTTTGATTATAAATTTAATTTGACTTTACAAGAGTCCATAAGGTACATCATTGGCAACAAAGTACCTGGAACTGATGAAAGGTACTTCAGAAATCCAAGTCTATTTTCCACACAACTGCGAGAGATTTTTGCCCTTGCTGCAGGACAGGAAGATAGAGCATAGTGCCTTTGGGAGCAGACAAAGCGGACAGCGATGATATCTGCCAGCGTCGTATGCCACTCAAAGGAGAGCATTGCAGCCAATTAGAATGGAGGCTAATTGGGGAGGTCAAGGAACTCCATAGCAATTGAAAGTGACAGCTCTAAATGTGAACAAGCCTGGGGAGTCGAAAGCCGCTCCGCCTGATTGCCAACAGGAATGTCACGGTGTGATGTCTTTGACAGGTGATAATCATCACCTTTAAAGATGCATCATGCCAGAGACGACTTCGTAAGAGAACTGGATCTCCGCACTGTGCTAGTTACTGCCTCTGAAGAAGGCGTGAGTCATTCACACAGACAGCATGCTATAGGTCATGCAATCAATGCCTTCAAGTAAAGCCAGTTCAAAGTGGGTGCGTGCAATGCACTGCTGGGTGCTGGCACAGGCGGATAATATTTCAGTAATATTTGAGTAATATTGTATATATATTGTTTGATTAAGCATCCTTGCATGTTTAAATAATTCTTTACCGGTTATATGTAAAAGTACTGTGCGTGAACAGCATACGTCATCACACCACCACGCACCTCGCTTAAAGTAAAAAAACAAAACTAGACATGCCCCTCAGGCTCCCGTCTTATTTTTCTTCTTTCGATTAGTTGTTGCATTTTGGAGTTACGAAACTTAACACGGATGATAGAAAACTGGAGTCTCTGCATAAGGGAAGGGTTAGATTGATCTTAGAGTCGGGTAAGAGGTCGGCACGACATCAGGAGCCAAAGGGCCTGTGCTGTGCTATGTTCTAAAATCCAGCTCTCTCTATATATAACCCCTACACCCTCCTTTGCATAAAGACTCTCCTCTTCCTATTTACAAGCCTCTATTTCTTCATTCCCTTTTTAAAAACCCTTACTCCCTTCTTCCCAAAACCCCTACCTCCTTTCCTTTCTCCCTCAACTGATAATGTCCATAAGACCACAAGACCATAAGATATAGGAGCAGAATTAGGCCATTTGGCCCATCAAGTCTGCTCTGCTAATTCGTCATGGCTGATCCAATTTTCTCGGCCCGAATCTCCTGCCTTCTCCCCATATCCCTTCATGCCCTGACCAATCAAGAATCTATCAACCTCTGCCTTAAATATACATACAGACTTGGCCTCCACAGCTGCCTGTGGCAACAAATTCCACAGATTCAGCATTCTCTGGCTCAAGGTATTCCTCCTCATCTCCGCTCTAAAAGGATGCCCCTCTATTCCGAGGCTGTGACCCCTGGTCTTAGACTCTCTCACTATAGGAAACATTTTCATCACATCCACTCTATCAAGGCCTTTTACCATTCAATAGGTTTCAATGAGGTCACCCCTCATTCATCAAAATTCCACTGAATACAGGCTCACAGCCATCAAATGTCCTTCACATGACAAGCCATTTAACCCAGGAATCATTTTCATGAATCTCCTTTGAACCCTCTCCAGTTTCAGTGCACCCTTTCCAAGATAAAGGGCCTAAAACACCTCACAATACTCAGTGAGGCCTCACCAGTGCTTTATAAAGTCTCAACATTACACCCCTGCTTTGATATTCCAGTCCTCTTGAACTGAATGCTAATATTACATTTGCCTTCCTCAAAACTAAACCTTTAGGGAATCCTGCAAACCGACTCCCAAGTCCCTTTGGGCCTCAGGTTTATTTTCTCTCTATTCAGAAAATAGTCAACCCTTTCATTTCTTCTATGAAAGTACACAATTAGAATCAGATTCAGGTTTATTATCACTGGCATGTGTCGTGAAAGTTGTTAACTTAGCAGCAGCAGTTCCATGCGATACATAATTTTGAAGAAGAAGAAAATATATAATAAATAAATTACTGTATATGTATATCAAATAGATTAAAAATCGTACAAAAAACAAAAATAATATATATTAAAAAAGTGAGGTAGTGTTCATGAGTTCAATGTCCATTTAGGAATCGGATGGCAGAGGGGAAGAAGCTGTTCCTGAATCGCTGAGTGTGTGCCTTCAGGCTTCTGTACCTCCTCCCTGATGGTAACAGTGAGAAAAGAGCATGCCCTGGGTGCTGGAGGTCCTTAATAATGGACGCTGCCTTTCTGAGCTACTGTTCTTTGAAGATGTCCTGGGTACTTTGTAGGCTAGTACTCAAGATGGAGCCGACTAAATTTACAACACTCTGCAGCTTCTTTCGGTCCTGTGCAGTAGCCCCCCCCCCCCCCACCCCATACCAGACAGTGATGCAGCCTGTCAGAATGCTCTCCACAGTACATCTACAGAAGTGTTTGACTGTATTTGTTGATATACCAAATCTCTTCAAACTCCTAATCAAGTATAGTTGCTGTCTTGCCTTATTTGTAACTGCATCGATCTGGTGGGACCAGGTTAGGTCCTTACAGATCTTGACACCCAGGAACTTGAAACTGCTCACTCTTTCCACTTCCGATCTTTCTATGATTGGCGTGTTTTCCTTCGTCTTACCCTTCCTGAAGTCCACAATCAGCTCTTTTGTCTTACTGATGTTGAGTGCAAGGTTGTAGCTGCAACACCACTCCATGAGTTGGCATATCTCACTCCTGTACGCCCTCTCGTCTCCATCTGGGAGTCTACCAACAATGGTTATATCATCAGCAAATTTATAGATGGTACTTGAGCTATACCTAGCCACACAGTCATGGATATAGAGAGAGCAGAGCAGTGGGCTAAGTTCGCACCCTTGAGGTGCACCAGTGTGATCGCCAGTGAGGAGGAGATGTTATCACCATTCCACACAGATTGTGGTCTTCCGATTAGGAAGTTGAGGATCCAATTGCAGAGGGAGGTACAGAGGCTCAGGTTCTATAACTTCTCAATCAGGATTGTGGGAATGATGGTATTAAATGCTGAGCTATAGTTGATGAGCAGCATCCCGATGTAGGTGTTTGTGTTGTCCAGGTGGTCTAAAGCCGTGTGGAGAGCCATTGAGATTGTGTCTGCCGTTGACCTATTGTGGCGATGGGCAAATTGCATTAGGTCCAGGTCCTTGCTGAGGCAGGAGTTCAGTCTGGTCATGACCAACCTCTCAAAGCATTTCATCACTGCAGATGTGAGTGCTACCAGGTGATAGTCATTAAGGCAGCTCACATTATTCTTCTTAGGCACTGGTATAATTGTTGCCTTTTTGAAACAAGTGGGAACTTCCACCTGTAGCAGTGAGAGGTTGAAAATGTCCTTGAATACTCTTGCCAATTGGTTGGCACAGATTTTCAGAGCCTTACCAGGTACTCCATTGGGACCATCCGCCTTGCGAGGGTTCACCCTCTTTAAAGGTCATACACTTCCTGACACTGTATTCCATCTGTCACTTATTTGTCTATGTCCTTCTGTAGTCTTCCTATTTCCCCAAAGCTACCTGCTCCACCATCTATCTTCATATCATCTGCAAACTTTGCAACAAAGGCATCAATTCCATTATCCAAATGATTGACACAGAACATAAAAAGAATCAGTCCCAACACAGTCCCCTGTGGAACATCATTAGTAACCGGTGCCAACCAGAAGAGGTTCCCTTTATTCCTACTTCTCGCCTCCTGCCAATCAGTCACTGCTTTATCCATACTAGAATCTTTCCTGTAATACCATGGGCTTGTTAAGCAGCCTCATGTGTGGCATCTTGTCAAAGGCTTTCTGAAAATCCAAATACATAACATCAACTGAATTTCCTTTGTCTATCCTGCTTGTTATTTCTTCAAAGAATTCCAACGGATTTGTCAGGCAACATTTTCCCTTGAGGAAACCATGCTGACTATGTCCTATTTTTTTATGTATCTAAGTACCCCAAAACCACATTTTAACAGTCGACTCTAACATCTTCAGACTAACTGGCCTATAATTTCCTTTCTTCTGCCTCTCTCCCTTTTTGAAGAATGGAGTGACATTTGCAATTTTCCAATCTTCTGGAACTATTCCAGAATCTAGTGATTCTTGAAACATCATTACTAATATCTCTACAATCTCTTCAGCCACCTCTTTCTGAAACCTGGGTGTACACCATCTGGTCCAGGTGACTTAACTACCTTCAGATCTTTCAGTTTCCCAAGAACTCTCTCTCTCTAGTAATAGTAACTTCACACACTGCATGCCCCCGACTCCTGAAACTTTCACCATGCTGCTAGTGTCTTCCACAGAGAAGACTGATGCAAGATACTTATTCAGTTCATCCACCATTTCCTTGTCGTCATTACTACCTCTCCAGCATCATTTTCCAGCGGTCAGATATCCACTCTTGTCTCCCTTTTACACTCTATGTATCTGAAGAAACTTCTTGTATCCTCCTTAATATTATTGACTACCTTATCTTCATATTCCATCTTTACCTTCTTAATGACTTTTTAATTGTCTTCTGTTGGTTTTTAAAAGCTTCCCAATCCTCTAACTTCCCTTTTTTTTTTAATCTATTATATGCCCTCCCTTTGGCTTCTATGTTGACTTTGACTTTTCTTGTTAGCTGTGGTTGTGTCATCTCACTTTTAGAATACTTCTTCCTCTTTGGGATGTGTATATCCTGTGCCTTCTGAATTGCTTCCAGAAATTCCAGCCATTGTTGCTCTGCTGCCATCCCTGCCAGTGTTCTTTTCTAATCAATTCTGGCCAACTCCTCTCTCATGCCTCTAATTCCCTTTACTCCACTGGAATACTGGTACATCTGACTTTAGCTTCTCCTTCTCAAACTTCAAGATGAATTTGATCATATTATGATCACTTTCCCCTAAGGGTTCTTTTACCTTAAGCTCTCTAATCAACTCTGGTTCATTGCTCAGTATCCCATTCAGAACAGCTGGTCCCCGAGTGGGCTCAACCATGAGCTGCTCTAAAAAGCCATTTCATAGGCATTCTAGAAATTACTCTGCTTGGGATTTTCCCAATCTGCCTGGTTATTGAAATATCTCATGACTATTGTAACATTGCCCTCTTGGCATGCATTTTCTATCTCCCATTGTAATTTGTAGACCACATCCTTACTACTGTTTGGGGGTCTGTATACAACTCCCATCAGGGTCTTTTTACCCTTGCAATTCCTTAGCTCTATCCACAATGATTCAACACCTTCTGATCCTACGTCACCTCTTTCTAATGATTTGATTTCATATTTTACCAACAGAGCCATGCTACCTCCTCTGCCTTCCTGCCTGTCCTTTCGATGCAATGTGTACCCATGGACGTTTAGCCCCCAGCTATGATCTTCTTCCAGCCATGATTCAGTGATGCCCACAACATCATACCCGCCAATCTGTAACTGTGCTACGAGTTCATCAACCTTATTTCGTATACTGCGCACGTTTAAATATACAGTAACACCTTTAGTCCTGTATTCACCCATTTCAATTTTGTCCACCTTTTACATTGCAACTCATCGTGTTGACTGCAATTTTGTCCTATCATCAACCTCTCATTACATATTGCCTCTGTTTGTAAACCAACTACCTCACCTTCTGCACTCTCACCCCGATTCCCACCCCCACCCCCGCCAAATTAGTTTAAACTCACCCAAACAACTCTAGTCAATCTGCCCTCAAGGATATTGGACCCCCTCTGGTTCAGATGCAACCTTTCCCTTTTGAACAGAACATACCTTCCCCAGAAGAGATTCCAATGATCCATAAATCTGAACCCCTGCCCCCTGCACCAGTTCCTCAGTCACTCATTCACCTGCCAAATCATTCTATTCTTACCCTCACTGGCACGTGGCACAGGCAGCAATCTAGAGATTATCACCCTGGAGGCCCTGTTTCTCAGCTTTCTATCTCACTCCATAAAATCTCTCTTCAGGACCTCCTCACCTTGTCTCTCTATGTCGTTGGTGCCAATAAGCA
>NC_133134.1:163944094-163951594 GCF_048418815.1 Hemitrygon akajei
AGAAGCTGTTCCTGAATCACTGAGTGTGTGCCTTCAGGCTTCTGTACCTCCTACCTGATGGTAACAGTGAGAAAAGGGCATGCCCTGGGTGATGGAGGTCCTTAATAATGGACGCTGCCTTTCTCAGACATCGCTCCTTGAAGATGCCCTGGGTACTTTGTGGGTTAGTACCCAGGATGGAGCCAACTAAATTTACAACCCTCTGCAGCTTCTTTCAGTCCTGTGCCGTAGCCCCCCCCCCCACCCCCCATGATGCATGATGCAGCCTGTCAGAATGCTCTCCACAGTACATGTATAGAAGTTTTTGAGTGTATTTGTTAACATACCAAATCTCTTCAAACTCCTAATAAAGTATAGATGCTGTCTTGCCTTCTTTATGACTGCATCGATATGTTGGGACCAGGTTAGATCCTCAGAGATCTTGACACCCAGGAACTTGAAGCTGCTCACTCTCTCCACTTCTGATCCCTCTATGAGGATTGGTATGTGTTCCTTTGTCTTACCCTTCCTGAAGCCCACAATCAGCTCTTCCGTCTTACTGACGTTGAGTGCAAGGTTGTTGCTGCGACACCACTCCACTAGTTGGCATACCTCACTCCTGTACACTTTCTCGTCACCACCTGAGATTCTACCAACAATGGTTGTATCGTCAGCAAATTTATAGATGGTATTTGAGCTACCCCTAGCCACACAGTCATGTGTATACAGAGAGTAGAGCAGTGGGCTAAGCACACACCTCCGAGGTGTGCCAGTGTTGATCGTCAGTGAGGAGGACATGTTATCACCAATCCAGATCAAGTAAGATCTGACATTCAGCTATGCTTATCACATTTACACAGAAACATACAGAGAGATGACTCACTTGCACTACTGACCAACACAACCTAAGGATGTGCTGGGGGCAGCCCGCAAGTGCCACCACACATTCTGGCGCCAACACAGCCTGCCCGCCAAGTTCCCAGCACGTCCTTATGTTGTGTTAGTCGGTAACACGAATGACACATGGCACTTATTTTTATTTTATACAGCGATACAGTGCAGAGTAGGCCCTTCCGCCCCAGTGACCCCACAACCCCCATTAACCCAAACCTAATCACGGAACAATTTACAATGAACATCTTTGGACTGTGGGAGGATACGGGGCAACGTGGGGAAAACACACAGATTTTACAGGGAGACCATACAGAGACTCCTTACAGAACGGTGCAGAATTGAACTCTGAACTCTGGAACCCTCCCCCCCCCCCCCCTCAGCTTTAATAGTGTAGTGCTAACCAGTACGTTACCATGGTGCCCGATATATATGACAAATGAATGAATACAATTGGGGTTGGTGTGTGTGTGTGTGTGTGTGTGTGTGTGTGTGTGTGTGTGTGTGTGTGTGTGTGTGTGTGTGTGTGTGTGTGTGTGTGTGTGTGTGTGTGTGTGTGTGTGTGTGTGTGTGTGTGAGTGAGAGAGAGAGAGTAGGAGGGAGGAAAGGGGCTTGTTTTGTGGTGTCGTTGCTTGTGTAGTTCCGCTGAACGCTGTGGGCAGGCTGTGGTTGGCACTGGAATGTATGCCAGCACTTGCAGGCTGCCCCCAGCACATCTTCAGGATGTGTTGGTTATTGGTTGTATGGTTCGGTGAAGGCCTGATTTACAGGGAGAGGTTGGCTAGACTCGGTCTTTATTGCTTGGAACGTAGGAGAATGAGGGGTGGCTGTGTCTGCCAGTAAGGACCCCTGGGGGGGGGGGGAGGGTTCCAGAGTTCAGAGTTCAATTCTGCACCGTTCTGTAAGGAGTCTCTGTATGGTCTCCCTGTAAAATCTGTGTGTTTTCCCCACATGCTTCCGTGTCCTCCCACAGTCCAAAGATGTTCATTGTAAATTGTTCCGTGATTAGGTTTGGGTTAATGGGGGTTGTGGAGTCACTGGGGCGGAAGGGCCTACTCTGCACTGTATCGCTGTATAAAATAAAAATAAGTGCCATGTGTCATTCGTGTTACCGACTAACACAACATAAGGATGTAGGGTGTAAGTTGAATGAAGAGTTAAAATTGGCATGTCGCAAAGGTAATGATACAGTTGTCATGGGGGATTTCAACATGCAGGTAGACTGGGAGAATCAGAAGGTACTGGAACCCAAGAAAGGGAGTTTGTGGAGTGCCTCCGAGATGGATTCTTAGAACAGCTTGTACTGGAGCCTACCAGGGAGAAGGCAATTCTAGATTTAGTGTTGTGCAATGAACCGGAGTTGATCAGGGACCTGGAGGTAAAGGAACCATTAGCAGGTAGTGACCATAATATGATATGTTTTAACCTACAATTTGAGAAGGAGAAGGGAAAATCGGATGTGTCAGTATTACAATTGAACAAAGGGAACTATGGAGCTATGAGGGAGGAGCTGGCCAAAGTTCAATGGAACAATACCCTAGCAGGGAAGACAGTGGAACAACAATGGCAGGTATTTCTGGGAATAATGCAGAAGGTGCAGGATCGGTTCATTCCAAAGAGGAAGAAAGATCCTAAGGAGAGTAAAAGGCAGCCGTGGCTGACGAGGGAAGTAAAGGGCAGTATAAAAATAAAAGAGAAGAAGTATAACATAGCAAAGATGAGTGGGAAACCAGAGGACTGGGAAGCTTTTAAAGAGCAACAGAAGATAACAAAAAAGGCAATACAACA
The DNA here is from genome assembly GCF_048418815.1 of Hemitrygon akajei. Taxonomy (NCBI): domain Eukaryota; kingdom Metazoa; phylum Chordata; class Chondrichthyes; order Myliobatiformes; family Dasyatidae; genus Hemitrygon; species Hemitrygon akajei. The sequence goes on from NC_133134.1 coordinate 163,946,753, forward strand.
AGAAAAAATGAGGTACGAAGGTAAACTAGCCAAGAATATAAAGGAGGATAGTAAAAGCTTCTTTAGGTATGTGAATAGCAAAAAAATAGTTAAGACCAAAATCGGACCATTGAAGACAGAAAAGGGTGAATTTATTATGGAAAACAAGGGAATGACAGATGAGTTGAACAGGTACTTTGGATCTGTCTTCACTAGGGAAGACACAAACAATCTCCCAGATGTAATAGTGGTCAAAGGAACTAGGGTAAAGGATGAACTGAAGGAAAATTATATTAGGCAAAAAATGGTGTTGGATAGACTTTTGAGTCTGAAGGCTGATAAATCCCTGGGACCTGATGGTCTGCATCCCAGGGTACTTAAAGAGGTGGCTCTAGAAATCGTGGACGCATTGGTAATCATTTTCCAATGTTCTATAGATTCAGGAACAGTTCCTGCTGACTGGAGGGTGGCTAATGTTGTCTCACTTTTCAAGAAAGGAGGGAGAGAGAAAACAGGGAATTAAAGACCGGTTAGCCTGGCGTCAGTGGTGGGAAAGATGCTGGAGTCAATTACAAAAGATGAAATTACGACACATTTGGATAGCAGTAGAAGGATCAGTCCTAGTCAGCATGGATTTATGAAGGGAAAATCATGCTTGACTAATCTTCTGGAGTTTTTTGAGGATGCAACTATGAAAATGGACAAGGGAGAGCCAGTGGATGTAGTGTACCTGGTCTTCCAGAAAGCTTTTGATAAAGTCCCACATAGGAGATTAGTGGGCAAAATTAGGGCACATGGTATTGGGGGCAGAGTACTGACATGGATTGAAGATTGGCTGGCTGACAGGAAACAAAGAGTAGTGATTAACGGGTCCCTTTCGGAATGGCAGGCTGTGACCAATGGGGTACCGCAAGGTTCAGTGCTGGGACCGTAGCTGTTTACAATATACATTAATGATTTAGATGAAGGGATTAAAAGTAACATTAGCAAATTTGCTGATGACACAAAGCTGGGTGGCAGTGTGAAATGTCAGGAAGATGTTATGAGAATGCAGGGTGACTTGGACAGGTTAGGTGAGTGGGCAAATGTATGGCAGATGCAGTTTAATGTGGATAAATGTGAGGTTATCCACTTTGGTGGCAAGAACAGGAAGGCAAATTACTATCTAAATGGAGTCAAGTTAGGAGAAGGGGAAGTACAACGAGATCTAGGTGTTCTTGTACATCAGTCAATGAAAGCAAGCATGCAGGTACAGCAGGCAGTGAAGAAAGCTAATGGCATGCTGGCCTTTATAACAAGAGGAATTGAGTATAGGAGTAAAGAGGTCCTTCTGCAGCTGTACAGGGCCCTGGTGAGACCCCACCTGGAGTATTGTGTGCAGTTTTGGTCTCCAAATTTGAGGAAGGACATTCTTGCTATTGAGGGAGTGCAGCGTAGGTTCACAAGGTTAATTCCCGGAATGGCAGGACTGTCATATGTTGAAAGATTGGAGCGACTGGGCTTGTATACACTGGAATTTAGAAGGATGAGAGGGGATCTGATTGAGACATATAAGATTATTAAGGGATTGGACACGCTGGGGGCAGGAAGCATGTTCCCGCTGATGGGTGAGTCCAGAACTAGAGGCCACAGATTAAGAATAAGGGGTAGGCCATTTAGAACAGAGATGCAGAAGAACTTTTTCACCCAGAGAGTGGTGGATATGTGGAATGCTCTGCCCCAGAAGACAGTGGAGACCAAGTCTCTAGATGCATTCAAGAGAGAGTTAGATAGAGCTCTTATAGATAGTGGGGTCAAGGGATATGGGGAGAGGGCAGGAACGGGGTACTGATTGTGTATGATCAGCCATGATCACAGTGAATGGCAGTGCTGGCTAGAAGGGCCGAATGGCCTACTCCTGCACCTATTGTCTATTGTCTATTGTCATCACCCAGGACGTGGCTTCTCACTGTTACCATCATGGTGCAGACACAGAAGCCTGAAGGCACACAGTCAGTGACTCAGGAACAGCTTCTTGCCCTCCGTCAACAGATTTCTGAATGGGCTATGAACCAGGAACACTACCTCACATAATAGTTCAATTATTATGTATTCCAATGCACTGCTGCCACATAACAACAGATTTTACAACATACGCCAGCGGTATTAAACCTGATTCTGATATAATTATGTTTTAAATTATGCGAGGCATAGAGATGGTGAATAATAACATGCTTTTCCCCAGGATAGGGGAGTCCAGAACCAGAGGGCACAAGTATGGGGTGAGAAGGGAAAGATTTAAAAGGGATTTAAGAGGCAACTTTTTCATGCAGAGGGTGGTGAGTATATGGGACGAGGTGCCTGAGGAAGTGGTTGAGGCAGATACGAGAGTACCGTTTGAGAAGCACTTGGATAGGTACATGGAGTTTAGAAGGAAGGGGGGAATGCAGGAAATGGGGCCTAACTGGGTGGGCACGTGGTTGGAATGGTCTCGATGGGCCAAAGGGCTCTATGACTCTAGGATAGGGTGCTTGATAGCAAACGCAGACTCAGTGGGATGAGGAACCTGTTTCCATGCTGTAGAGCATTCCAACCGTCTGCATCATCAGGAGAGGGGTGGTGGCCACTGCACAGGATTGAAATAAGCTGCAGAAAGTTGTAAACTCAGCCAGCTCCATCATGGGCACTAGCATCTGCAGTATCAAAGACATCTTCAAGGAGTGAGGCCTCAAGAAGTCACCATCCATCACTAATGACCCCCATCACCCTGGACATGCCCTCTTCTCATTGCCACCATTGGGAAAGAGATACAGGAGTTTGAAGACACACACTTAACGATTCAGGAACAGCTTCTCCCCCTCTGCCATCTGATTTCTGAATGGATATTGAGCCATGAACACTACCTCACTACTTTTTTTCTTTCTCTTTTTGCACTACTTATTTAATAGAACTTTAAAAAAAATATATATATATATATACTTAAATGTACTGCTGCTGCATAGCAGCAAATTTCATGACATATGCCGAGTGTTCAACCTGATTCTGATTCTGATATGACTCAATGACTCTAAGTGGAGGCATTTGGAAGAGAAATTAACTTGAGATCCCTCCTGCCGCTCAGGTGAACGTAAGAGGACACTATGTCAAGGTCGCGTGACAGCAGAAGTGTCCGTCCTTTTGTCCGGATCAGTACTTCGAGTTCAAGCTCATTTTCATTCAACTGTACACATGCACAGAGTTAAACAAAACAATGCTCCTCTGGGGCCAAGGTGCAAAACACCGTACAAATAATGTTAACAGATAATAGAAACTATTCTGTAGATGTGCATATACAACATATATTTAAATACACAACAGTATAATGCTCTTGGTGCTGTCACAGATAACGTGTACGTGATGGTATCAGGGTGTTCCGACGTCTCACAACCTGGCAGAAGAAGCTGTTACCCAGCCTAACAGTTCTTGTTCTTTGTGGTGAACTACGTATACCTGTCTGGACACGCCCCCCCCTGCTGACTGCTCCTGTGGCTCCTCCCACTGACCCCGGTATAAAGGCGATTGGAGGCACTGCCCCTTCCTCAGTCTCCAGGTTGTTGTGTGATGGTCACTTGCTGCTTGTGCTTTCTTCAAGCTAATAAAAGCCTACCTTAACTCACGTCTCCGAGAATTATAGATGGTGCATCATTCTTATACTGCAGGCATGAGAAAAACTTCAGATGCTGGAAATCACACACAAAATGCTGGAGGAACTCAGCAGGTCTGGCAGCATCTATAGAAACGTGTAAACAATCAACTTTTCAGGCCGAGACCCTTCATCGGGACTTATACTGCAGTACCTTCCGCCTGATGGTAGGAGGTCAGAGAGATTACGGGACGGATGAGAGGAGTCCTTCACAACGCGGAGGGATCCGTGAACTCAGAGCTTCTGGTGTACGTCCTGGATGGGGGTCCACTATCCGAAGTAACTGGTCCATTGGTTTGCTTAGTCCTGCCGAAGGGTTTCAGCCCGAAACGTCAACTGTACGCTTTTCCTAGATGCTGCCTGGCCTGCCGAGTTCCTCCAGCATTTTGTGTGTGTTGCTCATGTAATGGCCTGGTTCATATTTTTACTGTTATGCTGTATGTATTTCATTTTGGCAGCTCTGTAACAGCAGTCTGTTGTGTTTTCATGCTTGTTTAGGTTACTGTTGAAGAGAAGAGAGAGGAGAAATGTGTACCATCAATAGGATGGTCAGATTAAAGGGACGTTTCTCTGGTGAGGGACACTAAGTTTGGGTTTGGTGCTTTTGTTAAGGAGATGAAGAGAGAAGACACTGGGGAGAACCAGTCGTAGCATATGATCTGGTGGGAGACCTGTTTGTTAGAGATGGAAGGTGGGATGTGCTTTCACACTGACCGAGGGCCTGAGTGACAGAGAAGTTCAAGCTGAGTCCCAATTTGTGCACTGTTGACTGTTTAATTAAAATGGGCCCTTTTCTCTTTGTTATTCTTTACTAAACCTTTAGTTAAGATTCATAAATACAATTCCTTTAGTTGTATGCAAGGTACTGTCTGTTATTTCTTGGGATTAATTTGTAACAGGGTAGCAAATTACAGCGTCCACACAAACAGGGGTTTGGGGTGGGATCGAGTGCGCCTCATTCTCTCGAGTTTGGTGGGGCCGGAGGTTGTCTTCCCTGGACTTACGTAGCCAAGGAACCCAGGCTGTTTCACTCGAATTTCCAGTATCTGCAGATTTTCTTTTGTTTGTCATTGATCTGTTCAGATTTGGCTGTACAAAACAGACCTCAAAACTTGTTTATAAAGCAAAGATTATATTTCAGAGGCACCAGAGCAGAGCGGAGGGCCCAAGATGTATTAAGATGCCACAGAAATGTAAGTTTG
>NC_133134.1:163956594-163959094 GCF_048418815.1 Hemitrygon akajei
TAGGGTTAAGGTTAGGGTTAGGGTTAGGGTTAGGGTTGTGGATATGCTATGACGTTGGGTTAGGGTTAGGGTTAGGGTTAGGGTTAGGGTTAGGGTTAGGGTTAGGGTTAGGGTTAGGGTTAGGGTTGTGGATTAGGGTTAGGGTTAAGGTTAGGGTTAGGGTTAGGGTTAGGGTTAGGGTTAGGGTTAGGGTTAGGGTTAGGGTTAGGGTTAGGGTTAGGGTCCGCGCATTAGGGTTAGGGTTAGCGTTAGGGTTAGGGTTAGGGTTAGGGTTAGGGTTAGGGTTAGGGTTAGGGTTAGGGTTAGGGTTAGGGTTAGGGTTAAGGTTAGGGTTAGGGTTAGGGTTAGGGTTAGGGTTAGGGTTAGGGTTAGGGTTAGGGTTAGGGTTAAGGTTAGGGTTAGGGTTAGGGTTAGGGTTGTGGACATTAGGGTTAGGGTTAGGGTTAGGGTTAGGGTTAGGGTTAAGGTTAGGGTTAGGGTTAGGGTTAGGTTTAAGGTTAGGGTTAGGGTTAAGGTTAGGGTTAGGGTTAGGGTTAGGGTTAAGGTTAGGGTTAGGGTTAGGGTTAGGGTTAGGGTTGTGGACATTAGGGTTAGGGTTAGGGTTAGGGTTAGGGTTAGGGTTAGGGTTGTGGATTAGGGTTAGGGTTAGGGTTAGCGTTAGGGTTAGGGTTAGGGTTAGGGTTGTGGACATTAGGGTTAGGGTTAGGGTTAGGGTTAGGGTTAGGGTTAGGGTTAGGGTTAGGGTTAGGGTTAAGGTTAGGGTTAGGGTTAGGGTTAGGGTTGTGGACATTAGGGTTAGGGTTAGGGTTAGGGTTAGGGTTAGGGTTAAGGTTAGGGTTAGGGTTAGGGTTAGGTTTAAGGTTAGGGTTAGGGTTAGGTTAGGGTTAGGGTTAGGGTTAGGGTTAAGGTTAGGGTTAGGGTTAGGGTTAGGGTTGTGGACATTAGGGTTAGGGTTAGGGTTAGGGTTAGGGTTAGGGTTAGGGTTAGGGTTAGGGTTAGGGTTAGGGTTAGGGTTGTGGATTAGGGTTAGGGTTAGGGTTAGGGTTAGGGTTAGGGTTAGGGTTAGGGTTAGGGTTATGGTTAGGGTTAGGGTTAGGGTTGTGGATTAGGGTTAGGGTTAGGGTTAGGGTTAGGGTTAGCGTTAGGGTTAGGGTTAGGGTTAGGGTTAGGGTTAGGGTTAGGGTTAGGGTTATGGTTAGGGTTAGGGTTAGGGTTAGGGTTAGGGTTAGGGTTAGGGTTAGGGTTAGGGTTAGTGTTAGGGTTTAGGGTTAGGGTTAGGGTTAGGGTTAGGGTTAGGGTTAGGGTTAGGGTTAGGGTTGTGGATTAGGGTTAGGGTTAAGGTTAGGGTTAGGGTTAGGGTTAGGGTTGTGGATATGCTATGACGTTGGGTTAGGGTTAGGGTTAGGGTTAGGGTTAGGGTTAGGGTTAGGGTTAGGGTTAGGGTTAGGGTTAGGGTTGTGGATTAGGGTTAGGGTTAAGGTTAGGGTTAGGGTTAGGGTTAGGGTTAGGGTTAGGGTTAGGGTTAGGGTTAGGGTTAGGGTTAGGGTTAGGGTCCGCGCATTAGGGTTAGGGTTAGCGTTAGGGTTAGGGTTAGGGTTAGGGTTAGGGTTAGGGTTAGGGTTAGGGTTAGGGTTAGGGTTAGGGTTAGGGTTAAGGTTAGGGTTAGGGTTAGGGTTAGGGTTAGGGTTAGGGTTAGGGTTAGGGTTAGGGTTAGGGTTAAGGTTAGGGTTAGGGTTAGGGTTAGGGTTGTGGACATTAGGGTTAGGGTTAGGGTTAGGGTTAGGGTTAGGGTTAAGGTTAGGGTTAGGGTTAGGGTTAGGTTTAAGGTTAGGGTTAGGGTTAAGGTTAGGGTTAGGGTTAGGGTTAGGGTTAAGGTTAGGGTTAGGGTTAGGGTTAGGGTTAGGGTTGTGGACATTAGGGTTAGGGTTAGGGTTAGGGTTAGGGTTAGGGTTAGGGTTGTGGATTAGGGTTAGGGTTAGGGTTAGCGTTAGGGTTAGGGTTAGGGTTAGGGTTGTGGACATTAGGGTTAGGGTTAGGGTTAGGGTTAGGGTTAGGGTTAGGGTTAGGGTTAGGGTTAGGGTTAAGGTTAGGGTTAGGGTTAGGGTTAGGGTTGTGGACATTAGGGTTAGGGTTAGGGTTAGGGTTAGGGTTAGGGTTAAGGTTAGGGTTAGGGTTAGGGTTAGGTTTAAGGTTAGGGTTAGGGTTAGGTTAGGGTTAGGGTTAGGGTTAGGGTTAAGGTTAGGGTTAGGGTTAGGGTTAGGGTTGTGGACATTAGGGTTAGGGTTAGGGTTAGGGTTAGGGTTAGGGTTAGGGTTAGGGTTAGGGTTAGGGTTAGGGTTAGGGTTGTGGATTAGGGTTAGGGTTAGGGTTAGGGTTAGGGTTAGGGTTAGGGTTAGGGTTAGGGTTATGGTTAGGGTTAGGGTTAGGGTTGTGGATTAGGGTTAGGGTTAGGGTTAGGGTTAGGGTTAGCGTTAGGGTTAGGGTTAGGGTTAGGGTTAGG